>NW_017308390.1:70449-77195 GCF_000935625.1 Nanorana parkeri | reverse complement strand
GCTACCGCTCTGGAACGCACATGCTTTCAGTGGGAACAAGCCCTCAATAAACTGAATACAACAATGTACAGTTAGGTATCAAAATAATTGGACACTAACAGACTTTTCATAATCCTGGCCCTGTATCAGGGGCGTAACTAGAAATCACAGGGCCCCATAGCAAAATTTTGTATGGGGCCCCGTGATTGCTAGTTATGCCACTTGCAGATAGCAAGGATAACTTGCCACAAACTTGTGGCAGGGTTAAATTGTAATTCTTGTTAACTTGCTGCACATATTCCTGGCAAGTTGTAGACTTGCAGAACACTTGCAGCAGTTCTAATTGCAATGCAGACTTGCTGTAATTGTGCAACAAAATTGTGAAGCTTGGCAAGTCTGCAATAGTTTAGCAAGTAATTTTCAAACTTGCAGCTCAATTGCTTGCTATCTGGGTACCAAACAGCCCACCTGAGAGTGACCCTGCAGAGGCCACCACAGACTCTCTATAGTGGGCTCTGCAGGGTCTCAGATGGGCTGCACCCCTCTTACCTGCCAGCTCTGTCCACCTCCGTGGTCGCCGGGCCCCACCTCCTCTTCCCCCAACCGGGCCTCGCCTCCTCTTCTATTGACGGCCCCCGCCTGTTCTTAGGTCGCTGGCCAGTGATGTAAGAGGAGGCTGCTCTTAGGCGAGCCTCGCCTCCTCCTTCACTGCTGCTGCTGGTTGTCACTGACACAGCTCTGCAGCGGCTGTGAGGGAAAACGAGCCGCGGCCGCTGCACACATCACTGACAGGATGTCAGTGATCTTCACAGCCACTGCTGAGCTGGGTCAGTGACAGCCAGCACCCTTACATGCCATAGCGACCCAGGCGGTCCACACGGCATCAGAGGGATGTCCTGGCCGGGGCCCCCTTTGCCCGGGCCCCATAGCGGCCGCCTGGGTCGCTATGGCGATTGTTACGCCACTGCTCTGTACACCACAACAATGGATTTGAAATGAAACAACCGATATGTAATTGAAGTGCAGACTCATCTTTAAGTCAAGGGTTTGAACAAAAATATTGTATGAAACATTTAGGAATTGCAACCATTTGTGCAGAGGCCAGAAGGAAGTAACACACAGAGGTCAGTGGTAAGTAATACACAGAATGCAGAGGTCAAAGAAAGTAACACACAGAGTGCAGAGGTCAGAAGGATGTAATGCACAGTGGTTAGGAATAAAGAAAGCACAGAGTCCAGAGGTCTGGAGTAACGCAAAGATTGCAGAGGTCAGGCGTAAGTAACACAGAGAGTGCAGAGGTCAGAAGTAAGAAACACACAGAGTATAGAGGTCAGAAGGATGTAATGTACAGTGGTCAGAGGTCAGGAATAAGTAACGCGCAGAGTGCAGAGGTCAGAAGAAAATAGCACACAGAGTGCAGAGGTCAGGGGTAAGTAATGCAGAGAGTGCAGAGGTCAGAAGCAAGTAATACCCAGAGTGCAGAGGTCAGACGCAAGTAACACAGAGAGTGCAGAGGTCAGAAGTAAGAAATGCACAGAGTGCAGAGGTCAGAAGGATGTAACACTCAGTGTTCAGAGGTCAGTAGTAATGCTCAGTGTTCAGAGGTCAGAAGAAAGTAATGCAGAGAGTGCAGAGGTCAGGAGTAAGCAATGCACAGGGTGCAGAGGTCAGGAGTAAGCAATGCACAGAGTGCAGAGGTCAGGAGTAAGCATTGCACAGAGTGCAGAGGTCAGGAGTAAGCAATGCACAGAGTGCAGACGTCAGGAGTAATTCATGCACAGAGTGCAGAGGTCAGGAGTAAGTAATGCACAGAGTGCCGAGGTCAGGAGTAAGTCATGCACAGAGTGCAGTGGTCTGGAGTAAGTCATGCACAGAGTGCATAAGGAGTAAGTCATGCACAGAGTGCATAAGTCAGGAGTAAGTCATGCACAGAGTGCAGAGGTCAGCAGGATGTAATGCAGAGAGTAGAGGTCGGTAGTAAGTAATACACAAAGTGTAGAGGTGCGGAGTAAGTAAGTGTCAGGGCCAGCAATTCCAACCCTCAGCAAGTGTCAGGGCAATGATAAACAATTTTTTACATGGTTTCTTACTTTGGCCTCTGGTGCCTTTAGTGACTCCAGCAAGTGTCAGGGCCTGCGATTACATCCCTGATAAGTAAACTCCAGCAAGTATCAGGGCTTCCAATGCCAACCCCTAGCAATAAGCTCAAGCAACTGCCAGGGCAATGATAAATATTAAACTATTTTTAACATGGCTTCTTACTTTGGCCTTTTGCGACTCTGGCGCCTTCGGTGACTTCAACAAGTGCCAGGGCCTGCAATTACATCCCTCATAAGTAAATTCTAGCAAGTATTAGTGCCTAAAATGCTAAACCCTAGCAAGAACCACCAGCAAGAGTCAGGGCCAGCAATGCCAACCCCCAGCAATGCCAACTGTCAGCATGTGTCAGGACAATGAAGAGCATTGAACGATTTTTAATATAGCTTCTTACTTTAGCCTCTTGTGACTCCAGCAGGGCCTGCAATGACATCCCGATAATTAAACTCCAGCAAGTATCAGGACCAACAATGTCAATCATCAGCAATAACTGCCAGCAAGTGTCAGGACCTCCAGTGCCCTAATCATAGTATTATTTTGCATTACTGTATTTTTGGGATTTGTAGTCCTATATAGCTGACTGCATTATTAAAAGAGAACTATGGTGTAACCTTTTTTTCCCCATAGTTCTCTTCAGGGTTACAGGAGGACATATACTAACCTCCTCCCGTGACCCAAAACTCTGTATATAGCGGGCTATTGCCTATTGCTATTGCCCGCTATATACTGAGAGTGCTGCAGCTGGGACGGATCCGGACAATACTGTTGAGATCCACCCCGTTGGCTGATTGATAGCAGGCTCTGCCTATCTAGAGGCAGAGCCAATGGTGACCGACCCCTCCCCTGTCCATTGGCTGTCACCATATCATTAAGTTGAACAGGTGACAGCTGATGCAGGAATATTTAATCACACATAAACATACATCTTCTGTCTTCAGACATGATAATAATGATGATGCCACATTCATCACCATGAATTTTCACCATTTCATTTGGTGCATTTGTTAAAAAATCATTTTTTCAAGTAAAATCACACATATGATAAAACTTGCCCAATCAAGGTATGTATTTTTTCAGCTGGGCTTACATCAACACCATTAGCATATAACATCCAGCAGCAGCAGGCCCATTAAAATATTGCATCCCTCACAAACACCATTGTAATATGCCACACTAGTATAATCTTTAAATTATATATTCAGCAGCAGAACTATTTTAACATTCATTTCCGCAGCAGCAACCCGACTATACCGTTATGTCCATCAAAAAAACATTGTAAGACACCCATCTTCCAGAAAGTTTCAGTATATGCCCCATTAAAATACTTCATACTGCAGAAGCAATGCTATTTAATATGCTAGCTGCCTGGTTGGGATTTATAGTCTTGTATACTATGCAAGACTAAATCCCAGCCAGGCAGCCATCAAAACATATTAAAACAACAGCTATTAAAACTGTATTACTTATTAAAAAAAAATCAAAGTTCAGTACTTTTTTTCTGGGAGCTTTTCTTACTTTATTTTGCAGCTTCTCTCTCTCTCTTTGGGCAGGCATGTGCACTGGTGAGGTGAAGGCATATCAATCCGCCCTGTGAAGGGCTGAACTATAAGTTAAGTTAAAGAGAAGCAATAGTCCCCTCTCTCTTGCTGTCAGCCTGGAGACCGAGGGGATTGTAGGAAAAAAGCAAGCTGGAGTGACACCTGGGACTGGTAACTAATTGTTTCTTTTAATAGAGCCCCCGGCTGCCTGGCAGTAAGGAGAGCTGGCTCTTCTGCCCTAGAGGCTGCAAGGCCCCCATGACTGCCAAGCCTTAGGGCCCATTCACACCAACTGTAGTGTGTTTCAGAGCGGTAGCTGCTGGAACGCACAGCAATCGCTCACAAAACGTACCCCTTCGTTCTGGGGCGGGAGGGAGCGTGGCGGTGCATTGAAGTCAATAACACTGCAGTCACGCCGTCTAAAATGACATAATGGGATAGCTGCCTCTGTCTGAAGGGGCCCTTAGTCTTTTCTCCTTGTTTGAATGTCTCTTAGCATGCTGTCAGGGTGTCTGCTGGTTTCTTTATGAATTTTGTTGTGTGTTACCTGGATAAAATAAGATTTTGCTTAAAGGAGAACTATGAGATGAGTGATTTCCACTCACCTCATAGTTCTAGCCGACCTGTGACAATGAGACTGTCACAGGTCGGCTCAGTAGATCGGGAGGTGAGCGAACACATACCAGGTTCGCTCACCTCTCGATCCTGTCACGGCTCTCTGCCGTGACAGGGGGAGGGGCTGGATTCCCCTCTCCCTGCTCCGATCTGTCAGCGCTGACTGGTGGAACAGTCGGGGAGGGGGTGGGTACAGCTGGCTCTGCCTCTAGATAGGCAGAGCCAGCTGTCACTCACGCAGCTTGGCGGATCCCGTAATATACGTCGGGATCCGCTCCGGCTGCGGCGTTTCAGTATATCGCGAGCTGTAGCTCGCGGTATACTGACCTTAGGGTAACGGGAGGACGCTAGTTTGTGTCCTCCCGTTACCCTAAGGAGAACTATGGGGAAAAACACTGACCCCATAGTTCTCCTTTAAGTTGTATTGTTTTGGCTTCTGTTACATAAAATACAGTTGTTTCTAAGGGAGAGACACTATATTAAAGTCAGTATAAATACTTTTTTACTTTGTCATATATTATAATTGAAGTGTTTAAACTTATTGTCATTGTAACTATGTTGCGGCTTAAGGTTAAGGAAAATAATACTAGGAAGACAAAAATGCAGATGTATCTGGTGATCAGTGAGCAGCAGGCAGTTAGATGACAAGATAACAGAAGAATGAGGATAAAATGAGGAAGGGAGGGGGAGAATGAGAATGTGGAAAAGAAGGGGGGATCAGAAATGAATTGAAGAAGGGAAAGTGAGAAACTTCCATTTTACTTTTAGAATTGTATTACCTGTATTTATATCAAGGGTGCTGTGCTATAAAATATGTAAAAAGAATGCTCAGAAAAGTTACATTTATTCTCAACAAACATGTACACACAATGTAGCCACAATGATTCAGCTACAGTAAAATGTTGTACATGGCCTGGTCACGTGAACATGGCCAGATCTAAAGTTGCTGGGCCAGGGTCAGTAATATTGGGAACACAAATTACTTTTCAGTAGCATCTGAAAGCACTGCTGCCATAGGATGTAATTGACAGCTCATCAGACTGTCCTGGCCTGCCCTTCTGTGCCTGCAGCCCACTCACCTCACTGTTATCACCAATGTTTAGGTGCCAGCCCTCCTCCCAGTACCATCGTAAGCCCACTGGCGGCTGCAGACACTGGTGTATGATGTGAAGAAGCCTGCCCACTTGCCACCAGCCCACAGCCCTGCATTTCTGATTGTGCAGGAATTGTGACAGATCTGAGGTCTGAAGGGGCAGGAATTAGGGCAGATCTGAATGAGTTTAGCTTGCAATTAAAAGAAAAAATGTAAAACAAACTATATTAAAAGCTCCTATGGTGTGCCATTGTTTACAGGCACACTGGTGGTCGAATGCTTGTAAATTTACACTTGATATCGGAAAGTTTGCCGACTCCTAGCCTAACATAACAAAAATGTTGCAATGCTTGTTGTGACGTCAAATGGGAGTGCCCCTGAAGAGCCTCTTGAATCCTAAACCAAGGCTGGATAAATGACAATTGCCAATTTACTGTTGCTAATCTCCTTCTGAAGATGCTAGTTGTCTAGTTACTACACTAACCACAACGTTTTGAGTCACTGGCCTGAAACAAGTATGCACATTAGCCCTCGTTCACACCTGAACGTTTTGTAGCGCGTTCTACGCTCGAAGAACGCTCTACAAAACGCTCAAAAATATAAATTGCATTGGAGTCAATGGACTCGTTCCCACCTTGCCGTATTTCCGCCCGTCCTGAACGCGCTACAAAACGGCCCACACCTGAAAAGGTACAGGAGCTTCTTTGCGGCGTATTGGGCCGTTTTGTAGCGCGTTCGTGCCCATAGACTTTGACGGAAACGGGCAGAAATGAGTGTTGAGCGTTTTAGCCACAGAAATCGCGCATAGAACGCCCGTTCCGCACATGGCTACATACAGACCACTCCCATCTTGCAGAGAGTTGTTGAGAAGAGAAGAAGAGAAGATGGAGGATTCCAGTACATGTGGTCTCCTCGATTTTGAGTCATTTATACGCCTTGTGCAGTGAAGACCATGTCTCTATGACATGAGACATGCTAATTATAAAAACAGAAGAATCAGGCAACGTTCCTGGCTGGAGATAGGAGAAGTAACCTGGCCTGATTGGGATACCTTCCCCAAGCAAGTAAAAGAAGCAAAAGGTACATGTCAGCAATGCTTTTATATGTTGAGAAGTTTCTTGCAGAATGCATGCACTGTTGTTATGCGTCATGCGTGCATTGTTTGCATATGACTTGGGTTAATTATTTCTGTGTAACATGCGTGCATGTCTGCTATGTTTTAATGCAGAATGTATGCAGTGTGTACTGACATTTGCGCATTTTTTTCTCATTTGACATGTGTGCAGTGTTATGTCCCATGCGTGCAGTGTTTTTATGTCACATGCGTGCATTGTTTTTATGTCCCATGCGTGCAGTGTTTTTATGTCACATACGTGCAGTGTATTTATGTCCCATGCGTGCAGTGTTTTTATGTCCCATGCGTG
>NW_017308390.1:69807-70375 GCF_000935625.1 Nanorana parkeri | reverse complement strand
TGAAGTATGCAGTGAATCCGTCACGAATGCTGCCACCATTCGTTGTTCCACTGCTGGCGCTGCAACGGCTACTCTCCATGCAATGCGCCAATGAATCCTCAAAATTGAACCCATCTCTGCAACGCACAAAATTGTGAAGGGCACAGGCTGCTTTCACCGCAGAAATGGCGTTTTCGATTTTGAGGTTTATTGGCGAGTGCAAGAAGCGCCATTTATTGGAGAGTATGCCAAAGGCACACTCCACAACCCTGCGTGCTCTGGTGAGCCTATAATTGAAGACCCTGTTCTCCAGGCTCAGCCCACGACTGGAGTAGGGCCTCATTAAATGCCTTGTCTGCTACGAATACATAGGGCATTGCAAGTTGCGCAGTGCCAGGCAGCGCGGCGTTCCCCGGGAGGTCAAGATCCCCGCGTCTCAACCTCAGTCCAAATTGTGAGTGGCCAAATACCGCAGAATCGAAGCTGCTGCCGTATGATCCAACTCCATGCTGAGCAGCTGTCCTTTCTGATTCCATGTCTGGAAATGTGTAGGTAAGTCACGTCCATTGCAATTATTATGGCATGAATG
>NW_017308390.1:68145-68535 GCF_000935625.1 Nanorana parkeri | reverse complement strand
ACAGAGTCTTAGACTCCGAAATTTACCCGGAAGACTTTACAACACATGACACTGCACCCATACATGTCCCACCCATACCACAACCACCTGCACTTGTCCAAAACATGCACACCCATAACCCATACCCACACACACCCATGCAACATCAGCACCACCCAGCAACATGGCACCCACGTCTACATTGCCCCTTATGTGTATCCCTCCACCAGCCTGGCACATAGCTCCACCACCTACACACAACAACCAGCTGGCTATTCCACAAGTGGAATGAGGGAGGACATTCAGGTGGATGAGCCTAACTTGGAGCTCCCAAATTACAGAAATCTATGATTTTGACCTTGAAACCTTGAGTCCGTATTTCCATGTTTGACTATAGGCACCATTTTCAGT
>NW_017308390.1:54296-67257 GCF_000935625.1 Nanorana parkeri | reverse complement strand
CATTGGACACCTCTGTTGTCGCTCCAAAGCGCTCCAAAACGTGCGTGTGTCGCGCGTTTCCAATGTACAAAAAACGCGCTAAAATCGCGCATTAAAACACGCAAAACGCCGGGAGGAAAACGAGCATGTGACGCGCTTATGAAAAACGCCCAGGTGTGAACGCAGTGTTAGTAAAGTCAAACATTCTTATGTGCATGTTTTTTCCAGGTAAAGGATAAAAACTATTATAGAAGAAGGTTAAAATGACAGCAAGAAAACTAGCACTGGCAGAATGCATTTTCTCCTTTCCTCCAGTTGCTTAGTCCTGCCCTTGTTTGTGCAAAAGCCCCACCTGTGAACTTCAACTGTCAAATGCCAGAACCTCTACTGCCCACTGAGACAAAAGAGACATTGAAACCCTGTGTACAGCCTGGGCCAAGGATGCAACAATCTTCACAGGACATCAAAGTTACTCTGAATGCTAAGCCCTCATTCACACGGGTAACGGCCGACCCGTACAGATCCGTGCTGTGTGCACGGCCATATCGGGCCGCTCCCGGGAAGGACAGGTGCTGCGCGTGATTACACGCAGCAGCCTGTCCTGGTCTATGGGAGTATGCGGCCGTACGCCGCCCTTCGCTCACCCGTACGCTGACAGGATGGATCCTACGCATGTACATCGGGTGAGCGTAGGGCGGTGTACAGCCGCTTACTCCCATAGAGAAGGACAAATCACATGCAGCACCTGTAATTCCCGGGAGCTGCCCGATACGGCCATGCACGCAGCACAGATTTGTACAGGCTGGCCGTTACCCGTGTGAATGAGGGCTAACACAACGGCTAGTTTTAGGCTAATTAAAGTTATCTTTATGGTAAAAATAAACCAATAATCTATGGCTGATGGATTGTTTGAGGTAGTCTGCAGCCAATGCTTTTACAGCACTGCCAACATTGATAATTCCTCCCCTTTCCCTTCCATGGCCAAACAGTGCAACCACTTCCTCATTCTTAGATTCCCTTTCCATGACTGCAAACTATCATTACTCATTTCAGGGAGACTTGAGAATTCAAATACCTCACAATACTTAAACCGAATGATAAATCTCTATTAACCATGCGTAGCAGCCATACTTTCCTTTGCATTTAAACAAAGGGAGTGGTTGTGTGTCCAGCATTACAAGCATTGAACTAAAACTGTATCAGAGAAAATCAGATTCCAAAAAGTAGTTAAGTCCTTATTAAACTACCTCAAAAATAGGAACTATTCATATCTTGCTAACAAAATAACTTGAAATGACGCTAAACTCAGGGGTTATATTTTAAAAATGCATTCAAGTACCTTAACTATTAACAAAAATGTATCTTATGTGTGTATCACTCTTGAATTGGTGCTGACACTGTCCATCCTTCTTGAGAGTGGCTACTTTTGTTCCCCATGGTCCCTGTGTGTGTTGTAAAGTAGCCACTGCTCCAAGCTCACTCCTGTGATGGACTACAATCTCAATACAAATTAGTAAACTAAATGTAAGATTGTAGTCCATCACAGGAGCCAGAGGTGGCTACTTTACAACACACACAGGGACCATGAGGAACAAAAGTATCCAATCTCCAGAGGGAAGGACAGTGTCAGCACGAATTCAGAGGTGATTTGAAGATCTGCAGTCAAGTGATACACAAATAAGCTAAATTTTTGTTAACAGTTAAGGTACTTGAATGCATTTTTAAAGAAGATCTATACCCATATTTTTTAAATAACAGCAAACACATCTTTAGAAATGTTTAGTAATGACAATCTACATACACATACTTCTAGATAATTGCAGTCTTTGTATTCTTTGCATACTATATTTTTCTTTTCTTTCCAAGTCTTCTGGCAGTGGCCATGTTAACTATGGGCAGATTACTAGCTCTCCATTTACTTTCTAGAACTCTGGCAAATGTGACTAGACATGTGACCGTCATGTGACATTTCAGGGGAGGAAAATGCCTTTCCCTGAGATCTCATGAGATTACAGACGAGTTTTCACAGCAATGATGTGCTGATATAACCTTCCCAAGATGCAAAGAACTGGACCAGGAAGTATTATGTACTGCAGATAATGATATGTTGAAAGTCTTTGCAATATTACATTGAGGAACATTATTCTGAAATTGTTTGACAATTTTAAGACGCAGCTTTTCACAGTGGTGAGCCTCTGCCCATCTTTACTTTTGAGACACTGTGGGGTTGATTTACTAACCTTATAAACACACCACGAACATGTATACACCTCTGTAGTGTGTTCCCTCCCAGCATGATCTATGGGTGGAATCTAAACACCTTTGTAGTGTGTACACACCCAGTAGGTGTGTTGTGCAAAGCCAAGCATGAATTGCAAGGTGATGTTGTGTAAATTAGCTCTATGTTGTGTTGCTTGCGTTGATGGATGCAGGAATGTAAATGCATGAGCTAACCATTTTTGTCTAAACTGTGAAGCAGCATTATATATGCATCATGTGCATGATTTTTCCATATATGGCATTAGTGGAAATATGCTTTTAGAGACTTTTGGCTGATAAATACGTTTTGCTGTGTGAAAATCACACGCACATGGTACGTGCGTGTGTTTAGGTTAGTAAATCACCCCCTGTGACTCTTTAAGATGCGTTTTTTTATACCCAATCATGTTACTGACCTCTTGCCAATTTCCCGAATTAGTTTAAAAATGTTCTTCCAGCTCTTCCTTGTTATTACCACTTACTTTGCCAGCTTTTTGTTGCCCTGTCACAACGTTTTGGAAACATGTTGCTGTCATCAATTTCAAAATTACCTTATTTTTTTTCTTAAAATGGTACATTTTCTCAGTTTAAACATTTGAGATGTTTTCTATTTTCTATTGTAAATAAAATATGGGTCTATGAGATTTTCAAATAATTGCATTCTGTTTTATGTAGATTTTACACAGTGTCCCAACTTTTTGTGAATTGGGCTTGTAAATGAAAAACAAATTTGTTTAACTAATGAATGTAAGATGATTTTAAATGAGCATGCAGAGCTGCTCGCTGCTGTGATTTTTTAGTAAAAGGGGGTAAAGGTCCGCTTTAAGATTTAACTCCTGAGTGCCACTTTAACATGTAGAAAACAGCAATATGGTCCAGCATTAATCTTGTTTGGTCTAAAAAATATTAAGGCTTTATTGCGGAATGTGGCAATACAGTAGGACATATGCCAGAAATTATGATGGCTGCTTAACATTGCTTTAACAAGTGAGTAAAAGTGTCTCTTGGCAAATTTAAAAAAAAGAGTACATGCTGATCAAATAAATAAGCATACATTCATGCATACATAGCTAAACATATAGTATGTGGCTTGCTTTTATTTATACTGATTTTTTTTGATTTTTTTTTTACAGATTTCCCTGAAGCATAGTCTCTATAAACAAAGCAGGCAAAGGGTCTAGATGTTTAATAAACCATAAATTACCAAGTTACTTCCAGGAAAGGCAGAATGTCTCAGAGCAAATATTAGCCTTAATACAATAATTTTATGTCCTAGATTGGATGAGTCATTAAAAAAAGAACATCACAATTTTATGTGTCTTAAAATCTAAAAGGTATTCACAGACTTGATGGGTTGCAGAGGGTTAGTCTAAGATCAGCTCTGCCAATTTTAAAGCAAAAATAAAAACCCTACATCCTGGATAATAAAAGATGACTGATTTTAATATGCTGGAATTTAATCACACAGAACAGGATATTTGAAATGTTTATTCAGAGACAGCAGGTGGTGGCTCGATCTACACCAGGATAATCCGCTCAGCAATTTCTGGATCATGCAATAAAATGTAAAGTTAAAGCTATAAAAAATGATATACAGGTGAAACTCGAATAATTAGAATATCGTGCAAGTTCATTCACTAATGCAACTTAAAAGGTGAAACTAATATATGAGATAGACTCATTACATGCAAAGCAAGATAGTTCAAGCCGTGATCTGTCATAATTGTGATGATTATGGCTTACAGCTCATGAAAACCCCAAGAACCCCAAATCCACAACCTCAAAAAAGTAGATTATTACATGCAATCAATAAAACAAGGATTGTACGTAGAACAATATCGGACCTCTGAAAAGTACAAGCATGCATATGTACTCAGTACTTGGTTTGGGCCCCTTTTGCAGCACTTACTGCAATTACTTTTGCACGATATTCTAATTATTCGAGTTTCACCTGTATACATGCAGTTGTATGGAAAAAAAGTACATCCTTTTTTAATTCTATGGTTTTACCTATCAGGACATTATAAAAATCATCTGGTCCTTAGCAGGCCTTAAAATTAGGTAAATACAACCTTAGATGAACAACAACACATTACATATTACACAGTGTCATTATTTATTTTACAAACATAAAGCCAAAATGGAGACGTTATGTGTGAAAAAACGAAGGACACTCTCATTCACACGAGAAAAGGCCGGCACGTACATCTCCGTGCTGCGTGCACGGCCGTATCGGGCAGCTCCCGGGAAGGACAGGTGCTGCGTGTGATTAGTACGCAGCCTCTGTCCTTCTCTACGGAAGTACACGGTCATACAATATGGTCGGAGCTGTACGTGCCGGCCTTTTCTTGTGTGGATGAGGCCTTGCTGCTTCCATAGGAATTAAGAGGCTAAGTAGCAGCCAGGTGCTGCTAATCAAATGCCCTTGTTTAACTGTTCATGAGCAAATGTGACCACCTCTACAAAAGCTGATGTTTTAGTAATATGCTGCTCTGGAGCATTAAGGTACCTGCTAACACAATGCCCAGGAAGCAAGACATCAGCAATGATCTTAGAGAAGCAATTGTTGCTGCCCATCAATCTAGGAAGAGTTACAAAGCCATTTCCAAACAAGTTAAAGCCCATAATTCTACAGTGAAGAAGATTATTCCAAAGTGAAAACCATTTTGCCAGTTGCCACTCTTCCCAGGAGTGGACGTCCCAGCAAATTCACACCAAGGCCAGACCATGTAATGCTCAGAGAAATTGCTAAAAACCCAAGAGTTACATCTCAGACTCTACAGGCCCCAGTTAGCATGTTAAATTTTAAAGTTCTTGTAGTACGATTAGAAAAAGACTTGAACAAGTATGGTTTGTTTGGAAGGCTTGCCAGAAGGCCTCTTCTCTCTAAAAAGAATATGGCAGCAAGGCTTAGCTTTTCAAAGTCGCGTCTGAACAAACCACTTCTGGAACAATGTCCTTTGGACAAATGAGACCATAGTGGAGATGTTTGGCTATAATGCACAGCACCACTTTGGAGAAAAACCAAACACAGCATATCAGTACAAACAAGTTTTGCTGCCACAGGACCTGGGCACCTTGCAGTTATTGAGTTGACCATGAACTCCTCTATATACCAAATATATTCTAGAGTCAAATGTGAGGCCATCTGTCCAACAGCTAAACCTTACCCGAAATTGGGTCTCAAGGTACAATCAAGGTGTTGCAATGGCCCAGTTAAAGTCCAGATCTTAACCTGATTGAAATGCTATAGCAGAACCTTAAGAGAGCTATGCATAAACAAATGCCTGCAAACCTCAATGAACTGAAGCAACGTTGCAAAGAAGAGTTGGCTAAAATTCCTCCACAACAATATGAGAAACTGATAAAGTCATACAGAAAACAATTACTTCAAGTTATTGCTGCTACAGGGGGTTCTACAAGCTATTGAATTCACACATGGCTTTATGTTTGTAAAACAAATAATGACACAGTGTAATATGTAATTTGTTGAGGTTCACCTGCAGGCTGCCAAGGAATGCCCACTCCTCCAGACTGACATATATCCATCAAGGCATTTTGCACAACTCCTCCCAAGATCATAACCACTGCTTGCATCAGGGCTGAGTGTTCTTGGGAGGAGAACTGAGACAGGATGATGTGATGCTTTCAGGAAGCTATGTACAGTACCCTACTGGCCACTCCAATCAGCCATGATCTGCCTGAATTGCATAAAGAAGCACAGAGACAAGTGATAAAGTCACTTGGTCTAAAATAAGGTATATAATAAAATCAGAAAGGTTTTATTAAAAAATGTCATTACCATAGAGGGGGGGGAGAGAGAGAGGAACTGAGGGTGCAAAAGAGCTACCACGGAAGGCAAAATATAAGTAGATTATACTTAAGCTTTAAGAGCACATTTATCAAATGTTCCTAAATAGATGAGTTACACCAACAGAGGGTACTGCATCCCAATAAATTCTATGCAAAATTCGAAAGATTGGAAGACTTTTAAAGTACCCACATAAAACACTTTAATAAAATATACAAACTTTATTTACATATTTAGACAGTTAAAATGCTTTTTTTATGTATACTAATATTCAAATAAAGGTGACTTCTCTCCAAGCAATTTTGATGTGTCTTGTTACTCCTCACACACCAGTACCACAATACGTTTTGGAGCTCATACATTACAGTAACCACAATTTCCAAATTTTACATTTCATATCAGAGTGGGAATGTTACAGGACTGTGATGTTACAAACTGTCTATAGTAATAAAATGCAGGCCCTACAAAACACCTCTATTGGTTACTGAGGCCTCCAGTTACAGTGTCAGAAATTGCCTTTTAGAACGTCCTAGGGTTCAGAGCTCGGGAATCTTTATTGACAACATATGAAGGCATTTACAGTTCTAATACATATACAATACAAGTCTATAAATGTTGGGACAATGATGAAGATTTGTTTTTTTTTTTTATTCAGATGCTTTTTGTTAAAATGTTTAAAAATGTTTTTTCCAGCTTCAACAATACGTTTATAATAAGATATAAAACAGCAATGAAGGATTTAATAACGAGATATAACAACCATATAGATGAAATAAACAAATGAAAAAAAATGATAAGGTTCAATAAACTCTGTGGATAATAAACAGTTGGGTCAACCTATGATATTTCTCCTATTTCTTCAGCCAATCGCCCTCTACTTTTAAAAGGATATTTTTCAATAAACTTTTGTAAAAGTTGGATATCAAGCCTTTGGTGTTTGAGGCGTAGACCACTTTATCTAACAATGTACTTGTAGAGAAGAATACTGTCCGTGTGTCAAATTACATCTGTATTGCAAGTTGTAAAAAAAAAAAAAAATGCTTTGGATCCAAACGAAATTCTGAACCTTCTTGGAGAACTGAAAAATCATAAGCACACTTGCTTGCTTCCAGCTGTAAAATTCCTGTAATTTAAATATTTCAGGAAGTGATTTATTAAACTAGAGTGGAGTATATTTAGTATATTCTGAAATCCCATATAATCTCTTAATTAAATTCCATATTTTATTTCACCACCACCAAAAAGAAAAAATACAGTTTGAGTTATATAACAATATATGGGCCAGTTCCAACAGCTTTTCACAAAATAGGGTGCCTTCCAAAGGGAGAGGGTACCCAAAATGAGAATTCCATGTGAATAAAGACTAAAAAGATTGCCAGGTATAGGAATCGTTTCAGGAATTCCCCCATTCATCAGGGCTAAATGGGGGACTGTGGTCCAGACACTGACCAAGTGGCTGTTCTGTCACAAGGCAGGCAGTAAGCAGCAGAGTGGGTAATCAAGCTGGGTCAAACAGATATCAGGAGGGGAATCAAGAAATACTGAGTGCGGCTGAAGATCTCTCAGCAGTGTGCAGATTATTATTATTATATAGGATTTATATAGCCCCAACAGTTTGCGCAGCGCTTTACAATATAAGGAAGACATTACAATCACAATACAATTCAAGACACGATGGTAAGGAGGGCCCTGCCCCTGAGGGCTTACAATCTAAAATATGCAGAAGACATCCTTAAATAGCCAGCCTGGTGCCAGGAACAGGCATGCACATGCTACGGCGTGTCAGGGAGGACACCTGCAGGGACAGGAGGAAAGGGCAGAGTTCAGCAGTAGGTTTTGCATTGGCATTCTGGGAGAGTGGTAGCTCAGTAAAGGGGCGGAGTTCAGCAGGATACTTTGAACTGGAGCTGTGGGAGAGTGGTGGCTCAAAGAAGGAGGCGAGATTCAGCATGGTGTATATACTGCTGGAAAGGCTGTTAGTAAGATTTTGATCGAAGGGAGCAGAGTGAGCAGTTAGCAGCCAATCAAGGGCAAGCATACCAGCTGTGCCTGCCTTTGATTGGCTGCTACCTCCATATTGAAGCTTGGCAGAGAGGACAAATACAGGGAGGAAGGACAGAGCTGACCTGGAGGCTTTGCAAGGTTATTATTAAAGGTAGCAGAGTGTGCAATAAGCATCTGTGCTGACCTTGATTGGCTGCTACAATAAGGGCTCATTCACACAGGTGTGCTCAGCCATAAGGCATACATACATACCCATGCAGAGATCTGCTCCTGGGAGGGTATTTGTGACTACACTCTGACCTGAACCTGCACATCCATGTAGGTCTAGGTGCACCAGGGATGTGTGGTCAGGGGAGAAAGGTGCAGCACAGCCTCACCTAGTATTATGGAAGAAAAAGCTGTCAGCTTCAAGTCTGTCTAGAAGGTAATCTGTATCTCAGGGTAAACCCACTATATTTAAAGTGAGTCTGTGGCCAGGCTGCAGACATTTCAATATTTACAGTAGGTGCTGAGCTGCCTGGGAGAACAAATTGAACAACTTTATGACTTCTGTAATGGAATTTTAAAGATGAGTTCCTCCACAATGCCTGTAGCTACCGAGGGCTTGTTTTAAAGTGCATTTACTGCTTGTTATGAATATGTAAATATTTGATTGCTTATAGCCTGGCCACAGCTACACAAGCTGAACCCTGTTCGCCTTTAAAAATGTTCAAATGATTGACTCTCAACAGTACAATGCAGGAGAGTTACTGATTCTCCTTCTGTCAGTGTGGGTGCTGCTGTAAAGGACATATGAAAATATTTATGTAAGCTCTAAGCAAAAATACAATGTCATTTTTAAAATAAATGCATGCCTGGAATAAATGGCTTTAGTATTTCTGCCTAGAGTTTGGCTTTAAATTGCTGACATGGATATAACCAAGGACTGGCTACACAGGAAGGTCTTGACCTCTGTAACTCTTTGAAAATATTGCTTTTTTGAAATAAATATGCCTTTCAAAAGATGGACAAGGTCCTTAAAATGCTTTTCTGAAATATGAATGGGCTTCTGTTCAGGTTCTACACAAAGGTCCTATGGATTTTACTTAAAGCAGACATGTTAGTACTTTTACAAGCCATTAGGGTGCTGCAGGAGAATGGTAATAAATACTTGCAAGCAATACACTTTACCGTTACTTTGAATACATGCACGCAAAATGAAAAATATAGCTGATGATAGGTCCACTTTAAGTAACAGATTGCCGTATAGTTTTATTAAATAAATCTAGAGGTAAATATAACCATCGCTGCGCTGATATGAGCTGCTCTGTTTGTCTGTATTTATATGTTGTGCAGTGCAGAGCGCTGTTGGCAAGTATTTATTGGAATAGCACTCAGCCATTATTGGCACGTGCTTAGTGCAGACATTTGGAGCAGAGTTTACAGACACTCTGGATCTGTTGAGGACACATACTCTTGTGAGAATTGTACATCAGGAGCCAGAAATATACTGTGTAATTTATCAGTGTCGGTGATTTTTTTTTTTTTTAAATGGCTTTGCAGTGTTGGAAAAAAAATCATAAATAATAGAAATGTTCCTCGATGTTGGTGAAGGTGAAATGCAAGCCCAGAATACAGGACATTTAAGGGAATTCGGGTAAAATGGAGAATATGAAAAGAAGATGGGATGCTCATAAATATGATTGGGGTTCAAGCAGTCATTAATCATGTGTAGTTTGGAAAATTGACATCTGGTTACTATGGGTAACATTTTTCCTGTTCTTTTCTGATATTTATACAGCTATGACAACCAGGAGAGGGTTGTTACAGTTTGTGAATTCAAAGTTTTGTGATTCCTAGCAGTGGGCGTAGGGGAATCAGTAACAGATGCAGACTCAATCAGAGATAAACTTACAAAATGTGTGTCAAAAAACAAAACAGACATTTAGTCAAACCAGACATTCATAAACAAAAATCAAGACAGGACCTCTGCCTACAACAGCCCCTTTTCATTGAATTTGGGGAATTTTGGGGTTGTCCCCATGTTTTTTCATCTACGGAAACTCTTTTCTCACATAGGTAAAATAAAGGTGACAAGACTGGGGAGGGATCACAGATAGTAAAAAAACATGAAAAGGCTGCAAATGACAAAAAAAAGAAAATGGTATGTGGCAGACACACTGAACGCAGGTCCGAACCCAGGGCACCTTAAACAGACCAACAATAGAAAATCTGGGAAAGACTATCTAAATACAAAACAGAGTGAGAAGAGAATATTTAGAACTGGTTAGACTAAAGCTGGCCATACACCTATATATTATCTGCAGATTTTCTATGGTCAGATGGAAAAAGTGCCACAGATTCCTCCATCTATGCTAAACTGTGTGGATGGAGGAATCTCCCACTAGGCCAAGCTTCAGTATCGTGCTAGTCGGCCCCACTGGTTCTCATAATACCCGAACATTGCCTGCATCCAATCAGATTGTTCAGGTATTTTGAGAGGCAGCCGACTAGCAAGATACTGAAGCTTGGCCTGGTGGGAGATTCCTCCAAGATCCTCTTAAGAGATGAAATATGGGAAGACTCTTCATTATTATTTTACAGTTTGTAATGTTATCCTCATATGCAATTAATCTCTCTAAAGATGCACTGCAATTTGCAAATTGTCCCTATCTTTAATTTTAAGTACTTCAACAAAATGAATAAATTAAGTCTTGCCATTACATATTTTCATTTACCTTGGAAGAGGCCACTCAGAATAAAGTTATACAATAAAGGGGCCATGGACAAACTCTATTCCAATCATTACTGAGCAAGATAGTTCATTGTAAACTGGAAAAAAAACCTTTATGAGACAATTAATAAGACATTTTTCTTGATGTGAGTGAGTGTGTTTCTATAAAAAAGCTAGGATGTTTTCCAGTACAATTTTTTTAAATTAACTAAACATTAGCTTTAAATTGTCAATTTATTCACAAAAAACAATATTTGTTGACATGCTCAATTCAGAAGACATGTTATAAGGACAGACTTATAATTGTCCTAGATCAAATAATTTCTTAAATCACCCATTGTCTTTTCCTTTCTCCATGCAAGTGTACAAAGCAGTACCCATATACCTTGCCACACTTCTTACCAGATATACCAAAAGTAACGGGTGCTCGTAATGACTGCGGATGGCACTGCTCACAACAGAACAACAATACGGATGTCACCAGCACAACGGCACCAAGATCCCATGTTACTGCAAATCCATTTTATTGATAGTTGTCATTCATAGGACAAGCGCTTTCTGGGCTGGGCTGGGCAGGGTCCCCTTCATCAGGCTCAGATATAAATATATATATGGTTACCTGGTAGTAGTGGAGACTGGGGCGTGAGACTGGGGCGGTGCCGGCTATTTGGTCCCAGATGACAGCACATGGTGTAGACGGAGGATGATTTCGGAGGACCTCCCTGATGTCATTTCCTCCCACCTAATTCCTGCCGTGGAGGAGAAAAACAGAGGGAGGAACTCGACAAGTGACAGCTGCGACACCAGCAGGGAGCCACAAGTCCGCTGTTAATAATGTGCCCGGGTGTGATTCGAGCACAGGATTCCAAAACCCGGTTTGTGACTAGGTTGGAATGTGTGACCGGTCACATGGTCACACATTTTAACGTAATCCCACCCAGGTTTTTTTGGCGATGAAATCTGTAACCGGCAATAGGTCTCACATTCTACAAAGTTGGATAGAAGTGAGCTGTTCCAGGGCAGATCGGCTCTCCTGCACATACCATCTCTGATGCCGATCTGCCCTGGAAGAGCTCACAAAGCGTTGTGTGATGGGTGGTCACACATTCCACCGCCAAAAAACTGGGCGGGATTATGTTAAAATGTGTGACCACGTGACCGGTCACACATTCTAACATAGTCACAAATGTTGGTAGAACCCTAGACTGTCCAGGTGAATCCCGGATGGGTGGCAACCCTAGAGACTTTGCATGTCTCTGCGGCAAAAAATAAATCCCTTAACCCCCCCACCCCGCAATTTTTTTATTTTACTAACTTTATTTATTAACTGTTTCCACCAGCCACACGTCTACCGCAATGTCCCATTCCTGGAACACAAGGGATCGCATATATATTGTTTCCTTGCGTTCTGCGGTAGGAGGGGGCAGAACGCAAGGAACAATAATGGCACTGCAGACATTCCCCCCCCTGCCCACAGTACGATGGACCGCACAGGAACGTGAGGTAATAAAACGCCCTGCGTTCCAGTGCGGTGGGATCGCAAAAAATAGTGCATGCACTTTTTTTGCGATCCCACCGCATTGAACTGTGTGGCTGATCGTACTGTGGGCGGGTCTGCAGTGCCAATGACTTGAATGGCACTGCCACGCCCCCGTCCCGCCCCAGAGCGCAGGGAGACTTTATATAGGCGAATGCTCGCGTTCCGTGCACGGGACATTGCGGTAGATGTGCGGGCAGGTGGAAACAAGCACTTAAGTAGAACTCCAGACATAACTTTTATTTGTTTTGTGTGTGAGTATTAAAATATAACAGATAACATCTGTGTCCCCAACCTTCATTTCCTATTGTGTCACCTATAAAGAAATAGTGTCAGGTTTTGTTCCCCTGCCTGTATCCTTGATGTGTACTATTGCACATAAAAGATGCCCCCACAAAACATTTTTTTGGGGGGCATGTTTAATGTGCAATACTGATCCCCCCCCACTTCTAATTGATATTGCATTTGATAAAAATTTAATAAATACCTGCTTTTCTTCAAAGGTGAGATGACAGGTCGTTGAGGAGATGAGAAGGGCGGCCCCAAACTCGTCTGCCAGACGAAAGCGCTGCTCTCCACCCCTGCTGGCTGGCTGGCTGCCGGAGGAAGATTCGTCCCTCACGGCTCCCTCTCTCCCTGATGTCACTTCCTCCCACTA
>NW_017308390.1:8747-54178 GCF_000935625.1 Nanorana parkeri | reverse complement strand
ATCCCACCGCATTGAACTGTGTGGCTGATCGTACTGTGGGCGGGTCTGCAGTGCCAATGACTTGAATGGCACTGCCACGCCCCCGTCCCGCCCCAGAGCGCAGGGAGACTTTATATAGGCGAATGCTCGCGTTCCGTGCACGGGACATTGCGGTAGATGTGCGGGCAGGTGGAAACAAGCACTTAAGTAGAACTCCAGACATAACTTTTATTTGTTTTGTGTGTGAGTATTAAAATATAACAGATAACATCTGTGTCCCCAACCTTCATTTCCTATTGTGTCACCTATAAAGAAATAGTGTCAGGTTTTGTTCCCCTGCCTGTATCCTTGATGTGTACTGTTGCACATAAAAGATGCCCCCACAAAACATTTTTTTGGGGGGCATGTTTATTGTGCAATACTGATCCCCCCCCACTTTCCAATTAATATTGCATTTGATAAAAATTTTATAACTTCACCCCTCCATGTGTTTTTTTTCCTAGATACCCTCTTACTTTTTTCACTGGAGTTATCCACAATAAATATACTCACATGCTCGGAGATTCCAGCATTGTCCTGTTGTAATCTATTGCTCCACAGCCACATGCCAGGTCCCATGCTGCTATCCTCTTTACTTATGTCATCAGGAGCTGGTTGTCCCTTCCTGGTCCTTGAAGCCAACACCCTGACGATGCGTGCAGGTCATCCTCAGTCCAGTCACAGGTCCACCTTCTACCAGCGCAGGTTCACCCTCCTACAGCCACCAGCAAGCAGGGGTTGTGTGACGAAAGCGCTGCTCTCCACAACCCCTGCTTGCTGGCTGCTGGAGAAAGATTCGTCCCTCACGGCTCCCTCTCTCCCTGATGTCACTTCCTCCCACTACAGCCGCGGAGGAGAGAAACAGAGGAGGGAGAGTCGAGGGACAGGAAACAGCACCACCCGACGTCCACCACCCACCGCAAGATATGCTAGTATGCGGCATTGTACGTTTTGAATTATGTGCCCGGGCGGGAGGTGGGCACAGACCCGGGCACATGAGTGCAAACCCGTACTGCCCGGGTGAAACCCGTATGGGTGGCAACCCTACTCTATGGGAGGACCAAATGTGTGACCACACTAGACAAGGTTTATGAGCACACAGTTTATTAGGCACACCGAAATCAAGTAACCACAAACAACCCCACTAACACCCACAAGTATCAAACAATAACCAACTGAATGCAAACAACAAAACCACATACAAAAGGGCAAGTGAAACCTGGGGAGCACAGCAACACAAGGGCAGCCACAGAGAAATGGTCAGGGTACAAGGGGGCACCAGGATGCAGGAAATGGCGACAATACTGTGGCACCAGGCTCACTGCAGGGAGGGATTACATACCCTCCCAGATCAGCAGCAGGTGGTGCCTAATTGCTGACGCCTTGTCACGAACCGCGGCGCCGTCTCGTTGCTAGGAGACGGGCCGGCAGGCTTGCATATTCGGCTCCTCCCTCCAGACGTCTTCCTCGGACTCGTCACACATAGGAGTGAGGGCGTAGCAGCCTGGCCCTTCGGAAGCATCCTGTTGCTAGGAGACGTTCGGGAGGGCCTCTGCTGACTGCTCCGCCCCAACACACCTGCCTACTCATAAAAGCCTGGAAGGCACACTTGCTCAATGTTCTAGCGAGGTAGAACGTTGAGCAATTTCTTAGGGCTCATACCTCTGCTCCATCACATGAACCTTTCACTCCAGCAGCATTAATCCGGACTTCTTCCAGCACAGCAGTGATCCTTCGCCCTGTACTCCTGGAGGGCTCTGAATACCCCAACAAACCGCAAGTACCATCCTGGACCCTGTAATTGTTTACATTGCCTGCAACTCAGTGGGGTTTAAAGAGACACTGCTCTACAAAGGGGGCTTGCTCAGGAGTACTCCTAATTACTGTTTGATAAGCCTGCAATAGTTTTTTGCATTCATGGAGTGAACTACTTTATTTTGAACTACAAATCCCCACAGGCCCCAACTAACCACAATATTGCAAAGAGGGAAGGTTCACTTATTGTTATCTCTGCAATTACAGCCTGTGGTGGCATATGATGTGTTAAGGGTTCCAACCTCACTCAGCCACACTAAAGAGTGTAAGTGTGAACCCCCCACCTGAGCCATCCACAAAGTCTCTCCGCAGCTGAGATCCTCAGCCAAACTCGCTCAATCATTACACGCCTGCAGGTGAGCCCCTGAAATGCAGGACCTGATTCCAGAGTCGCAGTGCCACCTGGAGGCGCTCAGGTCCTTGACAGCCACTGGCTGCCTGGAGACACCTGCAGGGGAGCACTGGAACTGTGGTTGGAGCTTTTAAACTGCAGTTGGTTATCCAGATGTCCACAATGATTTATGGGAAGAAGGTAATGTTATGTATACTTAGGATGCCCTGGGTTTGAGAGTTTCTGGCACACAAAGATAACATATTCTGAAACAGAGTATACATACAAACAAGATACAATGCTTGTAATTGCCTACTGATGTTACACTGTACAACACAGTCTCATGAGTGATTTATGTTCATATATAGGTCTCCTGTTTTGTTATACAAATGGTTTTCCTTGATATAGTGTAATTTTATGTACACCCAACTGTGTTTTACAACTAAAGAACAGCTGAAGAGCCTCAATAGTGGGATGAGCACAACTTTGTAAGTCATCACTAAAAATGGTGTCCTGTGAGGAACATTTACCAAAGCAGGAAATGAGGAGTGATGACTTAAGTGTCATGGGAGCCAAGCTGGCTGTATCTTAGAAGTGTGAACCTCAAAAAGACCAAGGACAGAATCAGCAAAGACAAGTGACCTTTACACTTGGAAGACAGCAATGCATTACACACTATGGCATGCTATCTCAGTGGATGCTGAGTCAGGGTGACACACAACAGAACTATGGTACATGAAGTCCTTCACATATCAGCTGACAAAATGAGGACCACAGCCAGATCCCTAAAGGCACTGAAAGCTCTTTAAGTAACAGATTTATTCTTTTAGCTTTTCTTCACCTCATTCACCCAGGTGGAAATTCACTTTGCAAAGTGCAAATTCAGTTGGAAAGTAGATATTCTTCACTTCTTTAGTAAATCAACACAATTCCTTTTATTATTTGAATAGAAAATGATAAATGTGTCATTGAGCTGCAAATAAGGCAACTCTAGGGGAGCAAGTAACTGAATATAATTTATTGATTAAAATCTTACATGTAGTCAACAATTTAGGCTAAACCTAGGCAACTGTTTGTGTGTGATGGGTAGGGAGTCATTTGCCCATCCTCAAGCATATCACTGTCCCACCAAAACCACCCACAATATGTGACTTGGCCAATGGGTAAAATGCAGTAACATTCATAGAAAAAGGAACTGTTAACACTAATTTGAGCAGGCATTTTTTCAATGGTGGAAAATGTTTGTGTTATAATGATGCTTGTCAGACCTTTTAGGGCCATGACACAGTAGCGATCTTGTTGTTGGTGACAAATTGCCAGCAACAGAACTGCTAAACAGGGTAGAGAAATACTAGTTCCATGTGTCACTACATCGCTGGCTGGGTGAGTAAGGCATCGCTCCGATGCTGGCAGCTGACATTCTGAAGTGTTTCCATCAGTAAGAGATTAATGCTTTTCTGCCCAGTGAGTAGGCAACACATGGGACCTGGTTAACTTTAGTTGCAGTTTACAAAAAAACTCACATAACATGATATTATTTATGCTTTTTAGGATTTTTATGCTATTCAGCTGACCTGTCCCCATATTAATACTTTTTTTTACTATGTAGATGTAGAAAAAGTTGTAGAAATGAACATTAACAATATATAAACTAAATAATAGAACCCTGTATGATTACGTTGTTCAGATATTCCATCATGTACATTACATTCCTCTGTGACATTGCTTGAGTCTCTGCCATGGGCTATGAGGAGTGTTTATGCTGAGCAGCTCAGTGTCTGCACTGCATAAAAGATTAGACAGCACTGCTGGCTGTGAGGAGGATGGAGGTCAGTGCTGCACACAAGACTGACTTCACTTCTAATTACCTCTAGAGTGATGTCTGGCACTAACACGTGCACTCACCTCTTCTCAACTGCATGCCCCTGGGGATATCTGCAAGAGATTTAATGAAACAGGCAATGTCCCTATTCTGTGGCCAAAGCTTTCCTCAGCGGGATGCTAATCCCACATACAAACACTCAGTCCTGTCCTAATACAGTTACTTAATCACCAACACATTAATGGGATGGAAACCTGTCCAGAGATCTCAGTAATCTGTTTAACCCTTGTTATAAACAAGGTACACAGAAAATGAAGAAACATAATAAGATGAGGCATAGGGATGTTAATATGACAAGGTGGCTAATTGGCTAAGGTGGCTATTGGCTAATTTTGTACTGATCACTACTGATTTTTGACAAGATAAATTGATGTCAAAAGTGTTTGGTCACACTAAACCTCCTACCTCCAAATACTTAAGCATGCACATTTGGACAATATGAGTGTGTATGTTTATGAGGTATCTGCATAAAATCCTTTGATCAGTCAGATTTGATATTTATGACCAGCTTTACATCTCTCAATATAGAAATATATCAATATGTTGTGAATACCTGCATATTATACCAAGAGCCCATCCTGCACATAAAAGTTGAGTCCCTCTTTAGATGGCCAACTCCATTTGAAATGTATTTATTTTGGACTTGCAGAAGGGTTAGAATATCTGTCAGGTTTTATGATTGTGTCTGTGACCACTTCAGTGAGGGTACAGCACTATTTGCGGTTCTTGTTGTCCTGTCCTTTGCAGGAATTGCAAAACTAGCTCATTTTTATGAAGAACCAAGAGCGAGGGTTCCTACAGGAAAATGCAGCCAGTTCTGAAACTCTTTTAGCAGAAGTGAGCCCCACAAAAAAGGCCACCTTTTGGTACAAGGACCATAGGGAATTATTTCATATTGGTTCAACATGGCACTGTTGAAGAACCAAAGGTACCAAATTCAGATCCTATGGCTGAGGGGATCTGACCAGATGTGTCATATGAGTGAGCTCTAGCCCTAGCCGCTCTACATGACTCACACTGTCTAGGACCTCAGCAGGCAAAGTAGGACACTCCCTGGCACTGCTACCTGGACATTCAATGCAGGTATAAGACCCCTCCCTATGCTAGGGAATGGCATACAATGTGTATCTGCATACCATGGGTAGAAATGAAGCTGGGTAGCTGTGGAAAGGACTTCAAGGGCTCCTGTGTGAGCGGCTGGCAGTTGGCAATCCTCTTGTTGCTTTTAGAATAGGCAGGTGATTAGCGATCCTCCTGCTGTCTTTGACTTTATGAACCTATGGTGGCACTGGTAGACAGCTGTAGGACTAAGCCAGGGAGACCAAGGTGAGCACAAATGAATCATGATTTCCATATTGTTATTTTATTATGTGTAGATTAGCTACCTAAGTAATACTTTGCTACCCTGAGCTACCAAAGCTATACTTTCTGTCAAACACTGCCCGCAGCCACCCTTGCACCTCTGTGGCCCTCTGCTACAGCCACAGTCCCCACTGCGCATGCAGCCTCTTTTGCACCTCAGCTACATTTACAGCCTCCATCACACCTATACTGGACCCATAGTCTCTGCTGTGCCATCTCTGTACCCGCAGTTTCCGCTGCATCCACAGACTGAACTGCCATCTCTGGATCCAAAGTCTCTAGCCACACTCCTCCTTTCAGCTACCTAGTGCCTAGTGGCTCTCTCACAGTTCAGTCTCTTGTCACCTGGCAACTTTCCTCCTCTGTGTCTGAGAGAACCTGGGTGTAGTCAGCAGCTAAACCTTACCTCTTAGATCCCATTCTCAGATAAAGCAGCCGCACAAGAGAGCATGGTCCTCATCTTGGATTGTGACGCACATTGCCCACTAGTCCACAATTGTGGGAAAAAACAGGCTTTTGGAGGCTGCAAAGTAAAAGTAAGCAACTGTATGAGGAGTTAGGTACCTCCTCCCAAGAACGTTATGAAGCAAGAGTACATACAGTATATGGAGCAGTCACTATTTTTTTCTGCTCTGGAAAGCATGCAAACGTTCTGGAACACACTGGACTACACCTAAGAGCCAATTTTAGACTAATGTTGTTGTTCTAGCCGTGGCTACATTGTGTATTGCTATTAGGTTTTTCCATATGTAACAATTCTTTAACTTTAATAATGATATTCTAGTTCTTGATTCTGGTTAGTTCTATTGCTTTATAATAGCCATGTCTTTCAGAGAGTCCCAGTGTGCCTTTTAGCTCAGGTCTTCTTATACACCTTTTGCCTTTGGCCTTCTCTTCCTACACATTTGCTTACAATTTGGCATATGCATGAGAACAAATTTTTTGAAATCTGAACTTGCACTGGAGATCAAACAAAATGCAGGGTAGAACAATCATTTTATTATGTTTACTCTCTATAAACATGTAAATGTTTTCCTGTTCCTCTCTTTGAGATCTTTAGCATTAGTTATTATTAGCTGCAGGAGTTTTCTTTCTATAGTGTTCCATACTCTCTTGTATGCCAGATACCTAGGTGTTAATTTTTAGTTTTTGCCATAAGAACAGGAATGATTGTTTAAGAGTTTCTGAGGCCTCTGTTGAAAGAGTTATTGCGAGAGTTATTGGTAGATAGTTAAAGAGCCAGTGCTCAGGGGACCAAGTGATTTAATCAGCGTTGGAAATAGTCTTAACATATTTAGACTTTGTTATCACTAAGTTAATTTAATAATTAGCTAGTTCTCCAAAATGTTGTAAATCTTTTATAATATTAGGTAAATGTTTTATGTTCATAAATATCCTTGGAAAACATTTTCAGTTTTCAGTACAGTAAACTGAACGATGCTGCCGTAGATTAATCTTCTGTGCAATTCCTTTTTTTCCCATTCACACAACCCACGTATTTCTGTTACTAAGATTTCCATGAAAAATTGGCACACATCAAATAAGAAATGATACCATTTGTATAAATGTGATATTATATACACTTTCTTACGAGAATGACAGAAATAGAAATAATCTAAACATTGAGCAGTACATTTGTCATTGACAGTGGCTAATGTTTCCCTGGTCACGTCTCGCTGTTCCAGGGGCGGAAGTTGGATTCCTGCAAAATTGTCATTCTGACGAGTTGCATGTTTCTACAATTAGCATTTGATTACACATAGGAAATATGTTGCTACACTACGGTTGAAATGGATCTGCACCTTCCACCAAGAATTAACATTTTGTACCCAATGGAGTGTAAATCTACGCACATATATAGCTTATCTTATTTACAACTTGTTTTCTGCTGACTTTACCTCACAAATCTATTTCCTTCTTACAAAGAACTGACAATATAAAAGTCTAATGTTTAAAGATAAGGAAATAAATTGTGTAGTTGCCATCAACCCGGACTGAATCCTATTGGCTTCTATGAAAGAGACCTCTACTGGGCTCATTTAATAAGGGAAAGGGTAATATGCCAAATACAATAACTAATGGCAGCCAATAGGCAATCATCATTAATTATTCTGACTGCTCAGAACTGAACAGTAAAATCTGATTATTAACTATTTTCCAGCAGCAGTTTGCAAATAATCATTTCCCTTTTGTACTACTTTATTAAATAAGCCTGTATCAGTTTGAATAAAATTATCCATAGCAGGAGGCCCTCCTGCCAAAGGAAACCGAACATGAGTAAGATAGGTAAACTGCTATTGCTTACCTTCTTAAAACCATGGCTAATGCCTAGTTGTCTGTAGCTTTTATACGTTGAGTCACTGACTGGAGACAACCATAAACTTGAAGCAAAATCATAACTCCTGGTCTACATTCTTGTTTTATGACAATGATTCTATAGTAGATTAATCACAGGCAATAAAAAATAATAATTACATCAGGAAAGGAAGGATGTTGTCACTGTATCTGGGTAGACTTCATGGATACCAGACTTTTGAAGGTAAAAAGAGTCTCTAGCAGCCTCTAAACACATTCTGCTGAGAAGAATAGAAAAAGTAATAAGGAGGGTCACTTTAACCACTTGATGACTGGGGTGTCAAACCCACTTCCTGTCCAGGCCATTTTTCACTATTCAGCGCTGCGGTACTTTGACTGCCATTTGTTCAGTCGTGCAACGCTGTACCAAAATGAATTTCATACCATTTTTTGGGGGACAGCTAGAGCTTTCTTTTGGTGGTATTTAATCACCACTGCGGTTTTTATTTGTTACTTTATAATGAAAAAAGTACTGAATTTATGTAACATTTATATTTACCCCAATTTTTGGGAAAATACAAAATATGGGATCACGTCGGGTAAATAGACACCAAACATGTCAAGCTTTAAAATTGCACGCACCCACGAAATTGCAAAAAAACTACCATACCTAAAATTGGCCATAGGCAAGGCTTTAAAAGCTTTTACCACTCATCAGTGATTAATGGCACTAAAATTATTGCTTGCACTCTGATGTTTGCGGCGATATGTAACATGTGTGGTGTACTCTTTATTTTCACACATATGCACGTCCCACATGTATTTATGTTTATATGTGCGTGCATGCGGGGGCCTTAAATAATTGTTTTGTGTTTTTTTATATGTGACTTTAATATTTGTTTTTTACACTTAACTTTATTACTATCAGATAGGAGGATAACAAGTCCCCTATGTGATAGCCAATATAAAATCACTGGTCCTCTTTATGGAGACATTAGGGGTCTCTAAGACCTATAATATCACCTAGGGACCTCCAAAGAAGCTGTTGAAGCAGAGATCTGCTTCACCAGCTTCTTCTCTGGCTATAGCAGCCAGAGAAATGACAGCTAAAGGCAGAAGTGATGTAATACACATCACTTCCACCTTCAAGCATCGCTGGAGGGATCAGCAGTGGGGGAATGCTGACCTCTCTTCCATTGTTAGTGTAAGGAGCCGCTGTGCCGCTCCCGGGCCTGCAAGTGGAACAGCGGAGCCCGGGATAACCGGCAGCAGGGGTGGAGGATGGGGGGAGCGGTGGAGGCAGGGGGTGGCTGCACTTTGTCATCATACAAGCGATTGGGCCACTATAGAGCGGCCCGAACGCTTGTATGTCACAGTCGGTACCGGCTGTTAAAGTAATTTTGCGGGATTCTGCTCGCGCACGCTCTAGAGGACCCGCAAGCAGAAAGAAAAAAATCACGTACATACACGTCCACCCGCTGGGAAGGGCCTGCTGTCCACCTGTGTATTTACATTTTGAACACTTTCCCTCTGTTGTTCGTCTGGTGACAGGGCAGCCATCAGAAATTATGAGGCCCCTTACAGAGCTTTAGGCCTGGGCCCCAGGGTCGGATTAAGAGCATCACAGGCCTAGTGCTGAGGATTTTGGTGGGCCTATGGTGGAAATGTCGACGGTCACCAGGGCCCTCTTCCTCTCTCTCGTGCCTGGGCTGTGATTTATAATCTCTCTACAGCTTGGAGTCAGTGGTGGAGCACCAGGACCTGGTAGATCTGCCACTGACTCCAAGTTGTAGAGAGACTACCAATCTCAGCAATACTTTATACAGCAATGCAGAATACTATGAAGATACATACCCTGTGATGCTCCGGGTTCATGGCCTGATGTCTCCAGGGTCTCAGGAGGGCTTTGCGAGGTTTCAGGGGGGCTGTGCGGGCTCTCTGGTGGCCAGTGCGGACTCTCAAGCAGTGTTCATTTAATCTGCACATTTTTTTCTTTCTTTTTTTGGCTGTTTTTTCCGTGATAAAAATGAAATTCAAGAGTAAATAATTGGACGAAAAACGATTTTCGTCCGGTACCCAATTTCCGTCAACATTCTCCTCCCCACTGGTGCTGGCTGCAGTGATCTGTGTTCATTTCAATTTTGGCAGAGGCAGCGGGAACACAGAAAACTGCACCCGGCACCAGCAGGGAGAAGAGACTGTCACTGCATACCCCTGCTGCTCCCCCTCGTACCTCCGCTGCTGCCCACCTTGTTCCTCCTTCTCTGGCCACTTCGTTCTCTTCTCCCCCATTTCTCCTTCTCTTCTGGCGGTGTTCTATCACCGGTGTCAAGTCTCCAATCAGCGGCTGGAAAAAGCCAGCCTGCTATTGGATATCTTAAATTGCAATAGCAGGCTGGCTATTGCATCCACCCACTGCCTGCTGTCAAAGAAATGTAAAAAATTAAAATTAAAAATTACTTCAGGGATATATAATGAAAAGAGTTTTGAAATGCTGGAGAATTGCTTAAATAATACATTGCACTAAAAATAAACCTATTCAATTTTAGTCGACTAAAGCAAAAATTAATCTGACTAAAATGCAACTAAAATAAAAATGAATTTTCGTCAAAAGACTAAGACAAAAATGAAATTTGGTGCAAAAATTAACACTGCTCTCAAGGGGCCAGTGCAGTCTCTCAAGGGGCCAGTGCGGACTATGGGCTCTGGGTGGTGGGTTGCGGTGGTCAGTGCGGGCTCTCGGTTGTCAGTATGGGCTCTGGGCGGTCAGTGCGGACTCTGGGTGGGAGCTCTGGGCTGTCAGTGCGGCCTCTGGGCGGTCAGTTCTGCCTCTGGCCAGCCGCAGTGCGGCCTCTGGGCCATCAGTGCGGCCTCTGGCTGGTCAGTGCAGAGGTCAGTGCGGCCTCTTGGAGGTCGGTGCAGCCTCTGGGCGGTCATTAATTTAAAAAGTAAAGATCCACACAGTGTGTCTGCCATTGGTAATGCCTCTGATCATATTGTATGATGTTCATATAGGATGATCAGATGCATGGCCAATGGTAGATCTTTACTTTTTAAATGAAAGAGGACAGCAGCTGATGCCCAAGGCTGAATAGGGGCCAGACGCTGGCAAAGGCCACCCACCCACACAGTGTCTCTGAAAAAGGCCCCCCCTCTCCCCCACCTTAGTGTGTGTCTCTGAAAACACCCCCCCTCTCCCCCACCTTAGTGTGTGTCTCTGAAAACGGCCCCCTCCCTCTGCAGCTGCTTTAAAGAAACTTACCTTAACAGTCCAGTAGTAGTGCTCCTCTCCTGCCTGCTTTGCTCCGCTCTTTGAAGAAAGAACAAACAAAACTTTTCCTGCACATACAGGAACGTACCAATTGTACAGTGGGGGCCCGGGACCGTACCAACTTGCCCGTACATACTCATTTATAGTTAAAATTGCTCGGTCGGAGCCCAGGCCCCCCCAGCCACCTGGGGCCCCTTACATTAGTGATGGCCGTACCTCCCTGACAGCAGCCCTGTCCAGTGACAATATCAAATTGTGGATTTCCCTTCAAGCAGAGAGGGTGAATCTTCCTGTTAGGGACACAGACAGCAATAACATTTACACGTGTTCCAAGCTCTAATCCCTCTATCCAAAAGTAAATAAAAAGTTTTGCCTTTAGATACACATGAAAGTGAACCCCTTCCTTAAACATTGCATGGAAGTCCAGAAAAGAACCTGTGGGGGATAACATTTCCCAATCTTCCAGTGCTGTGGGGTAATGGCATTCTGAATATTGAGTAGCCCAAAACTTGCAGAAAGACATGGCAGCACACTGCAGGGAAATCTATTGCAAAATTTGGGCTACTCAACATTATGGAAGAACTTGCCAGAATGAACATGACGTCACTCTCACCTAGATACGTTTACTATAACTTTTTTTTCCCCACAGGTTTTCAATTTTTTTCTTTTTTGCACTTTTATCCAGTCTTTTAGGAAAGGGGAGTGTTTGAATAAGCAGACCTTACTACTAAGGTCCACTTTAAATTAGGGAGCTACAGTATTATGCTAGCAAATAGAATTCCTATAAATGTTTCTACTGTGCATCTTTATGGTTTGTTTTAACACAGTAGGCAAGGCTCATAACATTAATGAAATAATTAAAAAAAGAGATTTTCCTGCCTTTAGTCAGTATCATGTATTAAACTTGCTTACTCGAGTTCATATTATTCATGGTACATTAAGCCCTAAACTGAAAAATACTGTGAAGTGAGCTTTGCAATATTTCTGCTAGTGCAGCCAACTTTCTGCCTTGATTTCAGTGCACACATTAGCAAATAGGTTCCATCGCTGTATTAGCTGATAAAATGAATTGTGAACACTTACAGATTACTCCTTTTAAATCACTCCTTAATCACATTAGCACCCTGCTGAGCATGAAGAGGGCAAAGAGGTCCCAGCGAAGCAGGTGGAAACTGCTATATAAATTTAATATAAATTTAAAAGGTTTTTATTAGGATAGTCTGTGCTGGGATAACAGACAAGGGGAATGATACAGAAGCTCCACTGGTAGATACAAGCACTTGGCTGCTCTTGTGCTTGGCTGAGAAGCAAGGCTTTCTAATAAAGTCTACTTTTAACTTTGTTTCGTATCGGCTTCCTAGCAGCACACACTCACTGTTGACCTGGAACTGAACCAGCTCTGGAAATAGCAGGATACACAGTCAGCAGTTATGATTTATATTTGCCTTGAGTTACTCTGTGAGAAAATCTCAAGGACATTTTACATATAATAAGACCGACTTGCTATGGTACATTTTTGATAAATAAATTTTACAACCATATTAAAATTCTAGCAAAAGAAAATGCACCTCATAAATATTCATTGCTTATAATAAAATGTGTAAGGTATAATTCAAAAGAGCTTGCGATAGTAATTCATTGCATATTCTTGCTAATGTACAGAAATAATCAGGAAAGTTAATATGCGGCCTACATTAAAAAATACAACAGCGTGGTTCATAGTCTTAATTCATTAAAGTTGTGTACTGTTCTCTTTAAGATGCATTAGTAACTTCAGGAGGTACAGTACTTTTCTGTAAAAAAAAAAAAATCGACATAACCATAAACCCATGACCTATTAGTGTATTAAAGTACATCTAAACCCCAAAACACAAAGCAGACTAGTTATAAACATTCACTTTGTAAATGCTTGGTCTGTACAAATGGATGCATAAAACAAATGTTCTTGTGTATTTTTTAAAATGTCATCTTGTAATACCGCATGATGGCCACTAGACAGAGCAGAGGAGCTGTCAGGGTACCAGGGGTTTTACCACTCCTCAGGGTCGCCATGTGCGGCAGAGGGCAAGGGTTCTCCTTCCTGGCAGGACCCCTGGCGCCATTGTTTGCGGGTGCGCATGTGCGCCTGCGCCCATTACTTGTGTCAGGTGTGGGCCTTGCTGGGGTAGGTTCCCAGCACACACCCTCTGCCTTTCTCTTGCCATTGGCTCCTGGATGCAGAAGCTTCCTGGTTGCCTCGGCAACCAGGGGGGGGTCTTAGTTCCCCACTGGGTATAAAAGTCAGAGCCCTGGCTCATTGCTGAGTTATTCTACCTATATGGTGCATCGCCTAGCCTCCTGTGTTTTCTGCTGCTGCTATTTCCTAACCCCTCGTCTGACTTCCTGTTGCTGACTCTTTGGCCTGCCTTCTCGTTCTTGAACCCAGCTGCCTGCCTCGACCCGGACCGGACTTTGACTTCGCCTTTGGATTGCCCCTTTGTACCTCGCCTTCGGACTATGGCCCATTCCCGTACCAGGCTGACGATTACCTCCTGACAGGAGCAAAGGACACAAATGATTATTTCCTTAAAGGCGGCTAGACAGAGCTGAGGAACAAAGGAAATAAATACTTATTTCCTTATGGCCGCTAGACGGAGCTGAGGAAATAAATACTTCTTTCATTATGGCCGCTAGACGGAACTGAGGAGCAGAGGAAATAAATACTTCTTTCCTTATGGCAGCTAGATGGAGCTGAGAAGCGGAGGAAATAAATACATTTTTGTTTTGGGGTTTAGTTTCACATTAACAGACAGATGTGCAACCTGCAGGTCAGTACCCAAGAAATTATTTATGGAGAGCTTCTTCCTAAAGCAATCAGTGCTTCTCTTAAAAGGGATCTCTACCCATATCTACAAAATAACAACAAATACACCTTTAGAAATGTTTAGTAATGGCAATCCACAAACACATACATATAGATAATTGCTGGGTTTTTATTTTTGCATACCTTATTTTTCTTTTCTTCTCCAGTCTTCTCACAGTGTTCATTTTAACTAAGAATAGATTACTAAATCTCCATTTACTTCCTGGAACCCAGGCAAATGTGACTAGGACATGTGCCAGAATGGATCAAATTTTGGATCCAAAATCTAAAAAACGAAAGAAATAAAAATCCGAATGGATCCAAAACTAAACAATTTTTTTTTTGCGGGGTTACATGTCTATTCAGGACATAGTTCAGACACAAAAACTTTTAGTGGTTACAGCCAGGAAGCTGCAGATCTTTACCTAACCCCGCTGGAAAGACACTTAAAGGGAAACGCATAAAGAAGTGGTATATAACCAGAGTCTCTCGGATGTTTTAGGCAGGCTTAGTCTCTTTTAACGGAACATGGTGAGCAGTAGATTGAAATAAGGAGGGAACAAAAAGCTGGTATAATTTGGCTGCAGAGCTCACACCTATTTGGTCTGCATGCTTCATATGTTGAAAACAGAGCTTGCAATTAGGGTTCCTTGTCAAGCAACATATGTAATGGGATAGGAATGATTCTTCAAATAATTTATCCCACATAGCTGGGACCCCAGTAATAACCAACCATATGATTATTACTGCACATCTAACAACCATATGATTATTACTGCACATCACTGCATTACTGCACCATATGATAAACTACCTTGCTGCTGTTAGCACTCCTCTCTTGGCTAACAGCAGCATGTGTTTTTATTACACTTAGGCCTCATTCACATTTGCACTCTTGCATTTAAATATCTAAATATAAATAAAGTGTATGCTTCCAAGATCACTTTTTCCTGCGTTTAGAACTTCTTGCTTTAAAACAAGTTTATTCATGTTTAGCTGCGTTCACATCAGTATATCTGCGTTTAGAGTTTCTAATCGGCTTCTGGATGCACAGAATTATATTTCTTGAACACAGCTAAACTGAACAGCCCTAAATGCAGGTAAACATTAGACATGTGCGATTCGGTTCGTTCCGAAATTCGTTTCGGACGATTTTTTGGAAATTCGGATGCATCCGAATTCCAAATTACAGCTAAGACGAATGCAAACTAATACGAAATTCCCGATTTCCTGAAATTCGTTATTGGATGAATTTCGTTGCAGCAAAATGACATTAGGGGAGAAAAAATGACAACATTTTACCTCTACAACACATTTATACTTAAAGTACAGAGGCTATAGAGTAGTGGTAAAAGGACAGGCTTGCCATTGCTAAGGTCCCAGGTTCAAATCCCGGGCAAGTCAAGTAATATTTAAAGTTTGTTTTTTTTCATAAACGAATTTCGTCCGAAACTAATTTAATTTCGGACCCGAAAAACGAAACTAAACAAATTTTTTTTTGGTTTGTTTCAAAACTAAACTAAACAAATTTTTTGCTGGTGCACATGTCTAGTAAACATCCAATCCAAATGATACCATTTAAAAGTCAATATCTGCAGGTACTCTGAATGCATATAAAAGCAGGTGTGACACTGCAAGTTTTAATGAGGCCTAACACAAATCATTATTAAAACTAAGATGATCCCTGCCTCGGCTATTCTATGCTACATTTACATTGCACATCTTTTTATATAAACCCAAACTTTCTCGGCAATACAATCATTAAAGCTGAAGTTCAGATAAATAATAAATATGCTTATGTATTCACTAAATTTAAAAAGTTAAATGTATTTTTAATTCAATTAATTGAATTATCTGAAACTGTCTTGATATCAGCTTCCTGTAATTCCCTGTTAGCAGCAGAGGAAGGACCAGCGTTGACAATCAGGCTATGCAAGTGCACTTACTGTCAATAAATACACTGACAGGAGTAGATAACCTCATCAGTCTGCTGCATGTCCATCATTGTCCAATCAACAAGCTGGGGGTGTGTCTATAGTGCAGTTAGTAGGCTGGGGGTATGCTCTCTATCAAAAGTGAGTGGCGACTACTACAGAGGAGGTAAACATACCTAAATGCAGGTAAACACCAAAGTAGGTGATAAAAACAGGAAAAGCAGGTAAAAACACAAGTTACAATGATACCATTAAAAAAATCATGATATGAATTTATATATGTTTAGAAATGTCCTCTAAATGCATATAAACGCAGGTTTGTCAATGCCAGTAGGAATGAAGCCTAAGAATGGTTTGCCAAATGATTTCCGTGGCTTAGGCATAATTACCCGGACAGACCGTTATAATGAAAGTTGAACCCCAGAGTATTACAGAGAGACTGCAGACTCATTTGGGAGCTTGGCCGGCATTACATAAATAAGTTATGGTGACCCTGCCACATAAATGTTGTATGAATGTCTGACCTCATAGAGACAAATAAATAATACGTTGCCAGTCTTTTCATCCTCAATATCAGAAGGGCACAGATTCAGTGGCGTCACAAGGGGGATGCGGGGGGTGCGGCCCGCACCCGGCTGCCACCATTGGAGGGGTGACACCAAAATGACTCAGTCATTTTGGTGTCACCCCCTCTGAAAAGTCAGGCGCTCGGTCATGGACCGAATGCCCAACAGTATCAGGAGAGAGGAGGGGACCCGGCGGCATACCTTATCCCGCCGGGTGACTGTCCCCTCCTCTCTCTGCCTGCGTCCATCACCAAGATAACCTGCATATTACATACTGTCCCGCCTCAAAGAATATTAAATCTGATGCCCCATCTTGCATGTTCCCAGAAATGGAAGAACCTGATCCTGATGATACCATCCTGCCTAGGGAATCTGAGGTGAATCACTGATTAAATCAATGATTCACCATTTAAAAACATTAAATGCTGTTGCTAGCAAATGTAACATTTGCTGTGTTATGAATTCGGCCTCAAATTCACTATCAGTGTAACAGAAAAAAAGTTGCTTGTAGGTATAAAGTACAGGCATCTCTTAACTTCTATATGTACCTGTACATACCAGCGGCAGCTTTCAGTCACTACCACTCCATGCAAATTCTGGGCTCTTTTGATCTGGCAAAGCCCTAGCACTTAATGATAGTTTAGATTCTTGCCTTCTCCCACCATTTTCTATAAGTTACCCAGATGGTAAAGATTGGCTTCATTAATAGCCAATAGTAATCCGTGGGAGGTAGGAAGGGGTGGGCAAGCTTTGACACAACCAGATAATGTGAAATCTTTGCCCATTTAACTACCTTCCGTCCATGGCCGTTTGTGAACGGCCGGACGGACGTCTGCTAGGAGCGGGAGGGCGCCTTGAGACGTCCTGCCCCTCCCTCTTCTCGTGTGCGGCACTCAGCGCGCACACAAGAGGGAAAACGGTAAGCATGTAAACAGCCAGCGATGGATGTTTACATACAAGGGATCAGGCGTCTCTAGAGATGCCCGATCGCTTGCAGGAGCTGCGGGTGTGCGCCGCCCCCCCTCCCCCCCCGTACCTTTCTCTGCTCGTCGCCGCTGCCGGTCCGTGATCCGATGTGGCCGGTGCGCCTGGGACCGGCACGGTGACGCTCTAACAGCAGATCAAAGGGAGATCATTACTTGATCATCCCTTTGATCTCTCTTCCTGTCCCCGATTCCAGGAAGTGATGTATATTACATCACTTCCTGCATTCAGTGTCACTCTCCGGTGCAGAACACCGGAGAGAAGCTGATGAAGCAGATCTCTGCTTCATCAGCTTCTGTGGGGGACCCTAGGTGACAGAGGTCTTGGAGACCCCTGATGTCTCCATAAAGAGGACCTGTTTGGTGAATTGGCTATTACATAGGGGATTCCTTAGTCCCCTATGTTATAGCAATAAAGTTAAGTCTAAAAAAAAAAAGTTTAAAAAAAATTACAGCATTAAAAAAAAATAAAGAAGCTAAAAAAATATTCACAAATAATAATTAAACAAAATAACATAAAAAATGTTTTAAAGTCCCCCGCCCCCTCCCCCACATACACACGCAAACATGCGTCGGGTGCGTCTATGTACAAAAACGACGATTGCGCCCATTACGCCGCACATGTTACATATCGCCGCGAACGTCGCAGTGAGAACAATAAGTCTAGGGCCATCAATCACTGATGACACTAAACTGATGAGCGGGAAATACGTTTAAAGCGTCGCCTATGGCCAATTTTGGTTGCGGGAAGTTTTCTGCGATTTCGCGGGCGCGCGCAATTTTAAAGGTTGACATGTTTAGTGTCTATTTACCCGACGTGACCCCGTCTTTTATATTATACCAAAAAATTGGGGTGAAAATAAATGTTTCATAACATTTTATAGGGAAACATGGTTTTTTTTTTCAAAATTTAGGGTACTTTTTTTGTTATATAGTAAAAAATAAAAACCCCAGTGGTGATTAAATACCACTAAAAGAAAGCTCTGTCTGTCCCCAAAAAAATGGTATGAAATTCATTTCAGTACAGTGTTGCATGACGGAATAAACATCAGTCAAAGTACCGCAGCGCTGAATACTGAAAAATGGCCTGGCCAGGAAGGGGGTGAAACACCATGGCCTTTAAGTGGTTAAAAAGCTACTGTATGTGCAGGCACCTCAAGGTATCTACCAATACTCCGAATTTTCTTTTTGTTGTAAAAGTGACATGGTCAATTTAACAAAACATAGCAACACAGCTACTCAATGAACACAACATGTGTATGCCAACTGTAATAGAGTTGACTAATCTGACTGCAGATCATACAACAATCTGTTTTAACATAAAATCTACTTTTTAATGAGCTTGGTAAAACACGCCCTTTAAAATCACAGTGTACACAGATCACAATGCAAAGGCATTTTGAAATATATTCTAGATTATTTTATTCCTTCAAAAGTATCCTGAACAAGTAATAAAAAAACTAGGCACAAAATGTTTAAAGGGTGTCCTTTCAAATACGGTTTGCAGTGGAGCAAGAAGGCAAGCCAAACTCAGCCTCCATAGATTCTCTACAAGACAGCAAATGTTCTTGCTCTGAAGGGGTTAAATAACATACAGCAAAAAACATGTGCCTCTCCACAGCCACATCTTGCAATAAAAGGATTTTTTTTTTCTCTGAATAGCAGCCCTGGGCATGTCCTTTCAGATTAGCATCACAGATGGAGAGAGGGGAGAGGATGCTTTATTTAGAGAGACAGCCGAGTAGCCAGGCGGACAGCATGGAAATGGAGAGAAGAGACACTGCATAGACACAATCCTCAGCAGGTACACAGAAGCCCCCTGGGATCTAATGAAAGAGTGGATATCCAAGCAGCCCAGCATGGTGAAGGTGCCATTTCTACACAAGACTAAGTTTGTAGTAAAAATAATGCAAAATAAAGTCCTCCTTACCTTGAAAAGCAGTCATTATGGATGTGAGTCAGGGGATAAAACACAATATGCAGTAATAAATATGTTTTGTTAACAACTGTGTATCAGTGTCTGTTTCCTGATTATGGATACATAATTTGACAGTACTGCTGATATTCCATATGAGTTTCCAGCCTACAGCAACTACAGAAGCCTCTCGCTGACAAGAGTGAACCTAGTTAATTATTGCACACAAATTTAGTTTAGTCTAAAGGTGGAAAGACCTGAAGTACTGTTGACTGCAAAACCCTTTTCCTTTTGCAATTTAGTGAAATTTTGGAGTTAATGAAAAAAAAGTATATATTAGATTGTAAGCTGTCATTAGCAGGGCCCTCCTAACCTTCTTGTCATGAATTGTATTGCAACTTTACTGTCTTCCTTATTTATGTAAAGCCCTGCACAAACTGCAGCCACTATATAAATCCTGTATTCAAATGTTTATCTATCTATCTATCTATCTATCTATTATATACTGTGTTTTATATATTAGAGGTGCACCGAAATGGAAATTTTAAAACCGAAACGAAACCGAAATTTAAAAAATTGTCAGGCCGAAACCGATACTGCAAAAAAATTTAATTTACATTTTTTTAAAATATATATTTTTTAATAAACTTTTTTTGTTATATTCATTTTTTATTAAATATTTTTTACTTTACTTTTAGGGGCTTCGGGGAAATTATAGGGGTCTAAACAGACCCCTGATATTTCCCTTGTTCATAAACTCCCTTGCAAGGTCAAATGGGTACTGGACGAGCCGGATCTCTCCGATGATGCCTGGGAGGAGGTGTGGGACTACCCCTTCTCCCACTTGGTGTCGGTTAGGGATCGGCTCGTACAATTTAAAATATTGCATAGAGTTTACTACACACCTGCAAGACTTGCGAAGATCTACCTAGATTCCTCTCTCTCCTGTTGGCGCTGCTCGGCACAACCGGCCGACATCCGCCATATTTTCTGGGACTGTCTGGGGATTGGTCACAGAATTTATCTCACAGGTGATAGCACTTCCTGTCCCAAGAACAATTTCAGTATGCTTACTGTGGCTTACTGAGCAGGTAGCTCCTACTACTGCCCTACGCATACTGACTGGGGTATTGCTATTTTATGCTAGGAAGTTGGTGGTCCTGCACTGGAAGCGAAAAGACCCTCCATCACTAGCAGAATGGAGCGGCATTATTGACTCGTCCCTACATCTGTATAAAGCAGCTTACATTAGCAGAGGATGCCCGAAGAAATTTGATAAGGTTTGGGGTGGTTTGACTGCCGCAGTCTGATGGATAAGAGTTGGGATTGAAACCACTTGGAAGAACTTGGGAAGACATGGGATGGGAGGGAGGTTACATTTCTGGAACGACTCCTCTCTAACCTAACGCCCTCCACCCTACACATGGGTAGGCTGTCACGTCGTGGAGCAGTTACCACAGGATGCCCTGCAGGTACACACCCTGTTAGGCTCAGAGTGGGTTGAGACATAGTGGCGCACCTTACTTGACAGGGGTGGATGCTTCATCTTTTTCATTCAGTTCATTTCGTTTTTGGGAGCGCACTCGGCCCAGGGGTTTGTTATGGCACAAGTTTTGTGGGGTGGGGTTGTATTAATTAGGAGGTGCAGGAGGAGTTATGTATGTTATGAAGGTGGTAACTAAGTATGTACCCCTACTGCTGTAGGAGGAACTGTTACCGTGTATTCTATGCACTTTTAAAAAAATATATATATAAAAAGAGATTGAGGACACGGAGTCCTCAATCTCTTTTTCTGCAGCCCCTGTTATCAATGAACAGGAATCCTCTATGAATGTTCCTGCTCATTGATAACATGAGGACAGAGTATGTTTACTATAACTACAACTATGAATGAACAGAAGGTGATGTAGATCCCATTCATTCATAATTGAGGATATAGTCAACATACCATATCCTCAATTATCTACAAACACTCAGCGATCACTGATCGCTGAGTGTTTGCTCCCGATCTCCTCTCTGACACGCTGTCACAGAAGGCTGAATGAGCGGTGCAGGGAGGAGAGCTCAGCCTCCTGTGACAGAGCGGCCTGTCTCCGCCCACACACAGCTCTGTCGGACTGTGATAGGCGGCTGAGTGGTGTGGGAGGAGACACCGGCCACTCACATCGCTCTCCTCCCGCAGCGCTTGGCCGGCTATCATAGTTTCTTTCCTCCCCGCTGGGACACAGAGCAGCGCCCAGCGGGGAGGAAAGAAAGCAGGGATGCGCTGATGTATCTGCAGGAAAAGAGCACTTTTGGCATTATGCCAAAAGTGGCATTTTCGGCCGATATGTTTCGGTGGCTGATATATGTGTGCATCCCTAATATATATATAGATAGATAGATAGATAGATAGATAGATAGATAAAATCATATTAAAAGTTCAGGCAATGGCTAGATTTAAAAGGTTGCAGGTATCATGGGCTGTAAGGACCCATTCACGCTTACATATACATATGTTTCAGTAATCTGAGCTTTACAACCATTCGCAGCAATGCACCTTACACACACAAGTACACTTGGGTGCCTTTTAATTTTCAATGGCACCTCAACCCACTAAGATCAAACCTGTGTTGCGGCACATTGAAACTCATAGTAAAACACACTGCCATGCATTGTAGTGTGCTGTGTTATACAAAATGGTGCATGTCTGATTTTAATTTACCATATTTATTCCCAGATAATTTTTGTACAAGTCATTCTGAATTGAGAAAGCTAGTAGGATGGCCAGCGAAACGTCTTAACAAAAAATACAGTAAGTCCAGTTGCCCTAAAAAAAAAAAGGGAACAGTTTAAAAAAACTGACAGAAAAGGAAAAAGAGTTTTTAAATACTAAAAAAGGGTTACTTGTAAACCAAGGTATTACTATAGTATTGTTACTAGTTAGGGTACTCCTGATTTCATGGTCACTTTAAGTTTGAAATAATGATCGAATTGATGAAGATTTTATATTTCAGGAGTGTATTGTTTCATGTGTTTTATTGGGAAAACTGGTGGAAAATTCAATGAAATTGGTCCTTGTCTTTGTTGTGCCGAATGATTGCTTTCAAACAAAAGGTGATTTGAAGCATCTGAATCTATGCTGTTAATTTTTCCCACATACTGTATTTGGCCAGCATTTCACATGTTCACTTCTCCTGCCTTCTTCAAACTCTTCACCCTTTTGTGAATAACCCTGAAAATGTATTTTGCAGGGGATGCCTAAAAATTTGACTTTACAATTACAGCATTGGTGTACAGAACACCTCCATGGATTTAACACTGCATTTCAATTTATAACAGTTTTAGCAAATTTCAGCGGCTTCAAACTGAAATTAAAAGGTAATTCTAAAACTGTTAAGTTACAAAATGGCTATCCCAGCCTCCAAGGTACATTTTTTTTTCACTTTAACCCATCCAATTATTAAAGGAGGTTTGGCAGACTTCCACAAATATTTTCTTGCCACACAACTGGTGATGGTTTATTGGTGGCTATCGTCGGATACAACTAACTCATCCGTTATGCTTGAGGCTGCCATAGTAAACTCTTTGGAAGCATTACGGAATTTGTTGTTTAGGGGACCCCATGCTCCATACCTCCGTACTCCTTTCATGCTTACCACCATAAAAGCTTCGCAAACTGGTATGTCCTGGGGTACACAAGGTTCTCAAGGCCCTTCGCCTAATACTCCCTTGTGGAAAAACCCTCAATTGCTGCATTTTTTTACCTTATCTGACCCTCACTCCTGGGTGACATACAAGATTAAGCTGCTACCCGATCTCTTTAGTAATAATACATTTATGCCCTTTAATGCATTAGCTTGAAAATATTTTATTCCATCTTCATGCTTTTTTTTCGGTACTTACAGTTTTCTAGTGCCTTTACGTCTCAGTTTCCTAGTTATGAGGTTAGGTTGGTTAGTACATCCTTTGAGACACTAGCTAGATTGGATCAGCTTTTGAAAGCTGTCTCCTGTTTATACCGATTATTGCAGACTAGGACTACCTCGGAACTTGCGGACCTACATGCTAAATGGCCTTGATCTAGATGACGAAGACTGGGAAGGTGTTTGGGACAAGCCATTCAAGCAGCTGGTGGCAGTGAGAGAAAGAATGGTTCAGTTGAAGCTACTACACAGGACGTACTTTACCCCATATTGCTTACATAAACTAAGCCATTCTATATCTGCAGCCTGTACAGGTTCCACATGGGATTTTTTTTCATATGTTTTGGACTTGCCCACTCATTGTTTCCTACTGACAGGAGATTTTGTATTATGTATTTCTGGTTACTTCTTTGAGATTCACTCCATCGCCAAAATTGTGTTTACTACGATTGGTGGAGGATGTAGCTCCCACTAATGCTGAACGCACACTTATTGGCTTACTTTTTCTTTTATGCATGTAAAGCGATAGCTAAGTATTGGAAGAAACCCACTCCTGTTATTTAATTTGGTAGAAATGAGTGAATGATCATTTTCCTTTGTATCAAGACACCTATTACACACATTTCATAAAGTGTGTGTGGTTTGGATGGAACACTCCAATTCTGCTGTAGATTCTGATTCTTAATATTTGCCTCTATTGACTATTGCAGTTCTGCCCTTTAATTTTAATAGATTTTTATTGAAAATTTTTCAAAATTTTGTGACAAAACAAGCGTCAATACAGAGTAAGCAGCAATCATCACGTATTTGATATAAACATTTTGTGCCACATTGTTCAAAAAGAGATAAGATCAGATCTAGGTATACAATGGACCGTTCAAGTCCTTCAGACGGTGAGTCTAAAGGGGCTTTCATACCATGCTCCCACATTTCCATAGTAATTAGCCGAATTTTGTTCCTCACCCGGCCCCGGTTAGGGTGGTCAGATTGGACCAGCGGACCCACGGGAGCCATTTTTCATCGAATTTGGGTAAAGATCCTTCCCTGAGTGCTCCTTTTACTACTTTAGTTATCTGATATGGGATGATGCGTCTCCTGCTGCTGGACCTTTCCTCTCATTTTTAATTTTGTTTGGCTATAATTTCAGCGTGTGAGCCAACTAGGGACTGTTCCCTTAATCTTTGCACTATTGCTGTTGAACCTTTTGTACGGTTGTACATGTTGTTGCTTTTTGTTTTCTGTATATGCATAAAATTATCAATAAAAAGGACATTTCTTCAAAAATTACAAAATGGCTTGTGTAGCGATTATACAGTATATGCTTTATTTATATCAAAGTTTTAAATCAAAGTGGAGTTTCCCTTTAAACTTATAGCGCAAATACCTTAGATATACCATATAGCTCCAGTGCCAATATGCATACCATTTTTGCAGTGACGCAAAATGCCTTTGGGGTTTGCATACTGTATAAAAAGGTATTTTCCTGTTGCCTATAACATCCAGCGAGCTTACATCTCACACAATGATCCTGACAAGGTTATATCGACAATAAAAAATTGTCTTACTAACACAATTCTAAAACATAGGGGTCTATTCACAAAGCTGCCGAAGGATCTGGCCGTAGCTTCGGCCAATCCTTCGGCTGGCTTCGGCCCCAGGACCCCTTCGGTTCAGGAGAACCGAGGGGGTGCTGTACGGCTATTCACAATAGCCCGTACAGCTCCCGATCACGGCCGAGCAGCTCAGTCAAGCGCTGAGCCGTGCTGAAAGCCGAAGCTGGCCGAGCGGTTGGCCATTGGCCGGCCAACAGCCTGCTTCTGACAGCTGGGCGGAGCCAGCCGTGATCTTACGGCTGGCTCCGGCCACTTTCAGAGAGATCAGCGTCCCTGGTTGCTAACCAGGGACACTGATCTCCAAACATCTAACTCTCCCTGGCGCCCCGGGAGTCTCCTGCTCCCGGCCGCCAAGGAGAAAAACCCCGCTGTGTCTTTTTTCTTTATTCTGACACGAGCATGTCAGAATAGAGAAAAAAAAAGAGAAATTCCCATTCAAAAGCATTGGGACATTACTATTGGCTATTTCAATAGCCAATAGTAAACTAGCATCGTACCCGCCCTCTTTTTCAGTTCCCCATCAGGTCCATCAGCAGAGGGCGGGTACAATGCTAGTTTACTATTGGCTATTGAAAATTGAAATAGCCAATAGTAAACTCCCAATGCTTTTGAATGGGAATTCGTCTTTTTTTTTTTTTTTTTTTCTGACATCGCTCGTGTCAGAATAAAGAAAAAAAAAGACACAGCGGGGTTTCTCTTCTTGGCGGCCGGGAGCGGGGGGCTCCCAGAGCGCCCGGGGGATTTTTTTAATTTTTTTTTTTTTCTGAGCAGCAGAGCCGCCGGACAATAGGAAACTATTGGGCGGAGCTAGCTGTCACTGCTAGCTCTGCACAATCGTTTTCTATTTACTTTTTTCTACTTTTTTCACTCTTTTTCTGTTCTGCTCGGTGCCTCTGAGGGACCGAGCAGAACAGCCGAGCCAAATGCCGCTCGGCGGCATTCGGCTATTCTCTCACTGCTGTTCGGGATCTTTCAGAATAGCCCGAACAGCAGTGAGAAGCCTGCCGGAGGTTCGGCTCAGCCGATCCAGATGTTGGATCGGCTGAGTCGAACTCCTTCTGCACTTCGGGTCAGCCGAACATGCTGAGCATGTTCGGCTGATCCGAAGCCACACGAAGAAAGCCGATGTACGGCTGATTTCAGCCGATATACGGCTGAAATCAGCCATACCAGCCTGAAGTGAATAGCCGAACAGTGTTCGGCTCACTTCACTTCTGATCGGTCATTCACTCGGCTGCCCTCGGCAGCTTTGTGAATAGACCCCATAGAGGGTTATTCACTAAAGAGCCAAAGGATATAAATTTAGGCAAGTAAAAGTGTCTTAAAGATTAGGATTTTTTAAAAACGAATATGGCAACTAAGCTTTAGTTCGGAGTTAAGCCATGTATCGTAGCCATTACTGATTGCTCAAACCACTGTTTGCTCAAACATACAATCTCTTTGCAATGCAGGTTTTTGGTATTTCTCATTGGATGAATGACTAGTAACTCTTGGGGGGTGATTTACTAACCTAAACACACGCACGCACCAGGTGCGTGTGATTTTCACACAGCAAAACGTATTTATCAACCAAAAAGTCTCTAAAAGCATATTTCCACTAATGCCATATATGGAAAAATCATGCACATGATGCATATATAATGCTGCTTCACAGTTTAGACAAAAATGGTTAGCTCATACAATTACATTCCTGCATTCATTAACGCAAGCAACACAACATAGAGCTAATTTACACAACATCAACTTGTAATTCATGCAAGGCTTTGCACAACACACCTGCTGGGTGTGTACACACTACAAAGGTGTTTAGATTCCACCCATAGATCATGCTGGGTGGGAACACACTACAGAGGTGTATACATGTTCGTGGTGTGTTTATAAGGTTAGTAAATCAACCCCTTGGACTCTGAACTTTCATATTTTTGACTTTCAAATTGAAGCAAGCTTCTCAAACCTTAGGCATTAATTACCAGCTGAACCCGAGTGAACAAAGTACCAGCATATTAACCCTTTCCCTGAATGTAGCCTTCTGGCAGCTTAAGAATCTGAAGTGAAGGCACTAATAATTAGTCAGAGCAGCCCTTTAGCAGGTTCTGTTCCCAGCTAAATGCCACCACGTGGCTGTATTCGGCTGTGCCGTGAAGCAGTTTGCCAACAGATGGTGCAGCTTTCTTCCGAAACCTCTAATCTCATAGTTATCATAATCTCATAATGTGCCTTTAGACTGAAAGGCAAGATTGTGACACTATCAGCCCAACATACTGCTGCACAGTTAAGAGGCATGGTTTTGTGCAACGGCCTACATTTATCATGACATGTCAAAGCTCATAAGAGATTTTAGTGATTGGGTTTACTGATTGGGGTAAACTTTAGATGTTAAATGCAAAACCATTGCACATTTTTGTATCTTCTTTCTTTACTATGGGAAAGACTATAATATAAATGTGTTTAAAATATTAAAGTGTATCTATAGCCAAAACACTTTTTTTGGATACAGTGCGAAGAATTAGTACTCCTGTCACATTTTACTGCTGTTGGAGGCCTAATTGAAGAAACTCCTTCATTTGGGTCTGGTAACAGCTTGTCTCCAGGACAGGAAGTAAGGAGAAATCTCTTACAGCAACACATGCAGAAGCAAAAGTTTGTTTATTTTATTTAGTAGAGTAATGCTAGAACGTCTTTTTTTATTTTTGTCTTTTTTTTATTGTTGTCTGTTTCCCTGATGCAGATTTTCCTTTGTTTCCTGTCTGGTAAAACATTGTCCACAGAACAGAAAAGTGAGGGTAAATTTCTGTCTAACGGAACACAGATATCAGTAAAACCTAACAGGGGTTCTAATTTTAAAACGTTTCTAAAAAGCTTCTAAAACACTACACTTTGGGGGGAATTTATCAAAACTGGAGCAAACTGAATCTGGAGCAGTTGCCCATGGCAACCAGTCAGCATCTCTCTTCAGTTTGCTCAGGTAATATTTGAAAATGAGAGAGAGAAGCTAATTGGCTGCAGTGCAAATCTGCTCCAGATTTTGGTGTACGTTTAATAAACTGTGAAAGAGTGTGATAAGCAGTGAGAAGGCTTTTCTCACCTTAGCAAAGTGAAAAGTCTAGAAAAGGGTGTTTAATAACCCGTGATAAGTCAGGTAGGAACTGAAATATCTCACCTCTTCTCATCCTGGTGATAAGTACACAGAAAGTAATGGAAATGTACCTGTTTAATAAAGGGAGAAAAGTAGAGAACAGCTTTATCACTGGATAAGTATTGTGAAAAGTGCCCTTGATTTAGCACCCTGTCAGACCTTGTGATAAAGGCCTTCTTTCTCGAGAAGCACTGAGCAAAGATACAGGAACTTGTAATAAACCTATTTCTTTTAGGAACCTTCAGGAACAGTTAAAATAAAGCGCAGATGCTTCTCTTCTGGATTTCTGACATTTTGGGACATTTATGCCAGTAGCAATGGTTGCCTGCCCAGCCATTGCTACTGGCTACTGCTGATTGAAGCCCTGACACACTGCAGGCGATTATATATAGATAGATAGATACATCTATATCTATCTATTGAATGTAAACAGCCAGCAATGGCTGTTTACATACAAGCGTTCAGACGTCTGTAGAGACGCCCAATCGCTTGTAATATGCGATGTGCCCGGACAAACTACAGTGTAGACAAGCTGCGGTACGGTGCGAAGTGGAAGGTTGCGATTTTTTCGCTTCGCCTGCAGTGTGTCACAGCCTTGAGAGGGAAAAGGAGTGAAGTCTGTCTTAATGCCACTCTTCCCTCATGAGAGTGACAGTTTCAAGTCCCCTCACTGTATCTGTGTAGTGTGAGGTAAAGTTCAGTAAGGTCATGTGACCTTAGGGCTTGTTGTTGAAGGCTCAGTCTCCCTCAGAAACAGGCCCACCCAATTAAGCTTGAAGGATGTCTGGGGAGCATGTTTTACAGGCAGATGCAGTGAACATTGCACTCCACACATAACAGTCTGTAAGACCATTTCTTTGCCACCATGGTCCGCCGTTTATAATGCATTAATAAATGCTGCTGGTGTGTTTGCACACACACAGTGCTGATGCACCTATCTCGGGACAGCAGGCTTTTTCAGGGACGCCAAACATTCTAATTTCCAGTATGTGTCAGAGTGCCCACTTACATTGCTTGGCTCATCATAGTGCCCCTTCAGAATGTTTAACCCCCATCACTGCCTCGCATTGTGGCTGCCTCTGGTAGTTTGATTCATGTTTTTGTACTAGTACATGCTGAACAAATCGGAACATGTAAATCCTGCTTTTTAGCAATTTTCATCATTTTAACAGAGAAATAACTGTTGCACTTTGCTATAGAGGTGCTTTTTAATATTGCTATTGGGTGGTTTGGCAGAGTAAACTATGATCCTGTCAGGAGGATTGCAGATTATCACAAAGGATGTCATTGTGCAGCTCAGAATACATTCCCCACATTGCTTTCTCTACTGATCACCGTGACGACTTATCTCAGCCTTTCACAGCTGTTTCGTGTGATAAGTTTTCTTTTCGCAGGTTATTAAACAGCCTCTGTGCAGCCGAGAAAAACAAAGAGATCTGCTGAGTAAAGTAAACTCGTGATAAAGCTAGTTTTATCACGGTTTATTAAACGTACACCTTTGTCTGCCCTAGTTTTGATAAATTCCCCCCTTTGTGTATAGACAAACTTTGTGTGAAATAATGTATAAAAATGTTCATTTCAAGGCAGCAAGTCTCCTTTTCATGTGTTCTCCATGCTACCTTTATCTGCTTGAAAAATAAACTTTTTTTCTTTCTAAAAAACAGAAACAGGAATACATTTAATCGTGGCTCCATCCAAAGCTTTAATTATGTAGAGAGCGACAAATAGGAAAACAGCTTCTGCTGTGCTCTCTGTATAATATTATTTGATTCCTGTGTCACATGCACACCCTACACTGTATATAATTAGTAATATATTAATTAATTAGTTATATATACAAAACAAACATAAAATAGCAGTTTAAAATGTAGAAACTTTAAATATTACTATTAAAAATGTTTGCATGGAGTTTAAAGGTGCAGATCTAGTTTTTGCTGTCAAAATAAATGGGCTGTCCTAATGTAATGCAAGTTAACACAAGAAATACCATTTGTTAATGCCGGTATGGTAAGGCACTGCAGTGGACTGGAAAGGTGTGACGGGGCCCTAATGCTGCCAGTGCTGTTCAGAAAATGGAACAGAAACTGATTTGTTGCTATGTATAATATATGTTCTTCCTGTCACCAGTATGGAAAAAAAATTCCAGCATGTATTCTTCAGTGGGTGTGTGTGTGTGTGCGTGCGTGTGCTTGTGCGTGGTACTTTGAAAAATAATCTGTTTTGTCTGTCCTGTCCCTGAACACTCCCCCCTCTCCATCCATTTCATTTCAAAGCAATTTTAGAAATGAGTCCAGAAAATCGCTTAATCTGGTTGCTCCAGAGACTTTGTGATTAAAGGAGCAGCTATTTTACAGAACATAAATTGGATGACTTGCAGCAATATTATTTCGCCATGCTGCCATGACAAATACCTAATAGGGTGTCTAGGATGTGTCCCTTGAGTCCTATAGCGGTAATTCTTAATACCTAGCACTATTCTGTGTACACGTGTAGGCTTCAGCAGACAGTAGTGAGGTTTGTCAATTTACTCTAGTGATATCAATGAAAGGTGATTTGTTGCTTAATACCTGTTTAAATAAGGTTATGGTAGCTCGTCTGACATTTTAAAGCCCTAGGTTCCCAAAAGAGGACATTGCTGGCTGATTTGGCCTATGCCTCTCTAGTCACATGGTACAGAAACCTCACATCACCATGACAGAACTTTAAAGTATAAATAGTATACAAACAAATTGTGATGGGCTACCTTTACTGTAGATAAATCCTGCTCCCAGTAGCATGACCAGGCCATGTGTTTGCATCCACCTTTGCTAAAACCACGCTGTTCCTGGGCACTACTTAAGGGAACTGTTTGGGGCAGGAGGGAAGACCTACTCTGCACTGAGCTGAATGGGCAATCCATTTCCGTGCAACAAAATTTAAGAGCACACCAGCAAGCCAAGAGTGTGCAGGCAATATTGCTGCAAACAGTACAGCAATTCGGAAAAGGTAACTCATCACACTGGCATTTTAAAAGTCTACTGGGGCAGGTACAAATCTATAATTTTATGCCAAAGCCTACCTTTCAATTTTCTGAGATGAGAAAGAGGTACACCTTCCAGCACAGTGTATTTAGGCAATCGACACACCCCCACCATGCCCCCATTTATGAGGACCATTAAGAATTTATATGCCAAAATTGAAAGGTTACACACAGAATTGTCTTTTTTTCACCACTTTTTGAAGTCAAATACTATATTTTCTTAGATAGCTGTACATAAAGCCAAAAAGAGGGACAACTGAGGAGGAAAGAGGGACAGATGGATTTGGTTCCAAATAAAAGACATTCCCTCCAAATTAGTGAGAGTTGGAAGGTATGGTGAAAGTACATTCATACTCTACTACTTGTATAGGGGTGAAGGTAAAGGTACATGAGGGGTCACCTGGATAATCTATTTAGACAAAATTTAAACGTAAACATTAAGATCAATAGAAGAAGCACTGCCTTCCCCCCCCCTTTACCCTGGATATCGTATGTAGTGTGATTGTCTTAATGTATGCTCACTGTATTGTATGTATGTCTTTTGTTATATTCTGAAAACCTTCAATAAACATTTTAATATGGAAAGAAGCACTGCCTACCCAATGTGTACTTAATTTTTTCATCTATTGTTAAAGTGCACCTGCCCATCCCAACACTTTTGTTGGCAATCTAAGAGCTGCTGTATATGAAGCAGGAGCACTATTGCCAGATATGCTCACTGCAGGCCCCTTGCCGTCTCTTACATACAGAATTCCTGATGTTAAAACAATTCCAGTATTAAAATGTTTTTCACAGCAACTGATCAGCTTAAAACCTGCATTGGAAGTCCAACCATGACTGGTGATGTGGTGAAGGTGTGCTTGCTATGACTTTAGTGAATTACAGAAATCCTATATTAAAGGACAACAGAACCCTTAACTAAAATTTGCCCCATGTGCTTCCCATCGCACAGATACCCCCTTTAACTTACCTCAGATCAGTCAGTGACCTTTTACGCTAGTCTAGACAGTTTCATTCCTGTTTGCTATGCCAGTTGGCTTCAGTGTGGTATGCCTGAGCTGAAGTTTCTCCATATAACTTTATAGAAAAAAAACATCTTCTTGTAAGCCTTTATTGAGATTTAGGCCAATTTAGAAACCTATGGAGGATGTAAATATAATTTTCAGACTCCTAGTCAATTATATGTATTTTATGACAGCCTGAATGAAATTGCCTTAGTCTAATTAGATATTTGAAAGCTAACAGTCCTACCTAAGTGCAGTACCACAAGCTGTACCACAGTTCCTTTGTTTGCCTTTTTTTTAATTTTAAAACTTTAAAATTTACTTACTATTCCTCTCTCTCTCTCCCTCTGTCTCCCCCCTCTTTCCCTCTCTCTGTTTGGTATCCCTTTGCCTGGCTCACTGCTAAAGCTACAAATTCTGAAAGGAGTGTGAGTTGTTTCCTTTTCGGCCCTATAGACCTGGAAATGCAGTACATTCATGAGTATAAATGGGATCAGAAGTAAGAGAAATAAATAAGTTATCCTGGAAGAATAAATAACCTGTCTACGAAAGTCTATAATATTATTCTAGCAAGCTGAGACAAATCTAATATGTGCTCTGTGCTACAAAATAAGAGCATTGTGTTGTGGTGTGCTGCCCAAGTGCATTGGGATGCCATTCTAAATAGATACAACTGTAGTATGGATAACGTGTTGCCACAACACCTAGTAATATGAGCATTACTGCAACACAGTAGTGTGCATGGGCCCTTAGTGTTTTTTTTCCAGAAATATTTGCTTTACCACATGCACCTTGATAAAATTATGCACTAAGCATGTATTCAACACTTCCTTTGCAGGTTTCTAAATGCCAGCTTTGACAAGCCTCTAACCTTTATGTAGAAGAAACATTTTCCTAAAAACCACATACTGTCCCTTGATATATAATATTTATATACATATATACAGGTGGTTACGCTTTATTTACATACATGTAATTGCTGCAGGTTTTTAAGTACAATTCTAGCACTTCCAAAAAGTGAATCAAAATATTTATCTTTTGCAGATATCTGTATATATAGATCTGTATATATGGTAAAAATTGTTTTTTGTTGTCTACTTTACTTAATGAGTCTACCGTATTTGCCGGCGTATAAGACGAGTTTTTAAACTTAAAAACATCCCCCGAAAATCGGGGGTCGTCTTATACGCCGGGTGTGGATGTACATAGTACAAATCTTCTTAATACCGCCATGGAGGTTAGTGTGTGTATTCAAACATTATTTTGGGCTATACTCGTCTTATACGACGAGTATAGTCCAAAACCTATGTTTTAAAATTAAGACGCCCAGCCGTATAAGGCGACTGGGCGTCTTATACGCCCAGTCGCCTTATACGGCGGCAAATACGGTACATGGTGGAACATTGGCCCAAACAAATTTTCCATACAGATGATCTCTCACCCTCTAGCCTTAGCCAGAAACGACCCCCCACAACCACTACACACAACCCTTAAAATGACACGGGACAGTGATAAATTAATTTCATGAAAGAAAATGAGGGAAAAACATGCAGAGTCACATTTTAGTCCAAAGCTGTTGTCTAAAATACATTTCTTGAAAAATAATCTCCAGCCTCTATCCATTGTTGTCACATTACCAAAGCACCTCGGTATTTGGTCAAAGCATCTTTTTTGAAGTGGAAATTCTGTTCCTTCCCTTTAGCAGTGACTGTTGGCCAGGTGATAAGCATATGAGTAAGCCTGGAGTAGCAGGTTCTTTAAAAGTCTTAGGGCCCATTCACAGCTGATATGTTGTGTTGTGAACTGCTCCATTCCATTGTGTTATGTTACATTGAAGAAAAAAAAATAGAACATGCACTACTTTTTTATAGTGCAATGTAACACAACGGATACGATGTGAACTAGCCCCATTCACACCAATTCATTTTTTGGGGCCCTTCCGTTGGCATCCGTTGAAAACCGGATCGCAACACAATGGACTGGAAAGAATTTGGAAGGTACCATTGCAAGTCAACTGACCCTCCGTTGAATTACGATTTCACTATGAATGAATCCTTAATGTGCCCTTCCTAACAAGATTGTTAGCATAGCTTTTTGCTGACATTTATCAAAAGCATAGATCCTGTATATGCTGTTTTGCTTTAATTAGCTCTTATGCAGTCTTACAGTGTCTGCAAATGAAGGAGATGTATACATCCCTGCAGTAAGAATGCCATCAACTACCATGCCTCTAAATAGGTTGCTATAGGCAACACCTGCATTTTTTTGCTAATTTTCTCTGGATTGAATGCATCAGCTCCATAATGTATTTTAGCATAATTCTGTATTTTATATTGTGAATATCACTTGTCTGTGCACAGCAAGCTCAGTTCATCAGCACCTTCTGGCTGTTTGTAGAGGGAGAGCAGTATCTAGGCTAATGAACCATACTGCTATTGCTTGTACCTAATTAAGCAAATGATGCATGCAACAGGGCCATGCGGTCTAAGACCTCCAGCAGCTGGATGGTAAACTCTGACAGTAAATGGTCTCAGCATTATTATCAGGAATTCAGCAGCTCTAGGTTTAATAATTGTTTTATTGTTTTATGTTTCTTTTAAACACAAATAATACATCTTCAGTTTACATTTGTCACTTTGAGAGATTCCTTCTCTCAAACTGTTACTTTTTAGGGCATAAAATGTTCTCCTACAATATTTTCAGCCAGGTGGCATGAATAGTTGCATTGTCGTTAAAAAAGCCAAAGTTTAAATAATGAAAAAATGGAAACATTGTGCAAATATTTATGAAATCTATATTTTTCAAAAATATATATTTAAAAAAATTCAAATATAATTTTTATTTGGTGCACACAAACACAATATATTCTCTAATTTTTCCATAGATATAAAAGATGAATGTCAAGCTCTAATCGCACGAGCTTGCAAAACGGCGAACAAATATGATAACTTGTTAAATTGCTTTCCAACTCACCATTTTAGAGTTAATCCTAAATGCGGACCATAAAATGATTATTTTACCTCTTATGTGGATGAGGATATGCAATGTGAATACAGTGCCTTGCAAAAGTTTTATCCCCCATTGGCATTTTTCCTATTTTGTAGCATTACCTGGAATTAAAATGGATTTTTATTTGGATTGCATGTAATTGACATACACAAAATTGTTCAAATAATAAAGTGAAATCCAGAAAATAACTTGCGTTAAAATAATTTTTTTTTAAATGGAAAAGTGGTGCATACATTTGTATTCTCCCCCTTTGCTATGAAGCCCCCTGCATAAGATCTGGTGCAATCAATTACCTTCAGAAGTCACATAATTAGTTAAATAAAGACCACTTGTGTGTAAACTAAGTGTCACATGGGGGTTGATTTACTAACCTTATAAACACACCACGAACATGTATACACCTCTGTAGTGTGTTCCCTCCCAGCATGATCTATGGGGGGAATCTAAACACCTTTGTAGTGTGTACACATCCAGCAGGTGTGTTGTGCAAAGCCCTGCATGAATTACAAGGTGATGTTGTGTAAATTAGCTCTATGTTGAGTTGCTTGCAGGAATGTAAATGCATGAGCTAACCATTTTTGTCTAAACTGTGAAGCAGCATTATATATGCATCATGTGCATGATTTTTCCATGTATGGCATTAGTGGAAATATGCTTTTAGAGACTTTTTGGTTGATAAATACGTTTTGCTGTGTGAAAATCACACGCACCTGGTGCGTGCGTGTGTTTAGGTTAGTAAATCACCCCCATGATCTCAGTATATATACACACCTGTTCTGGAAGGCCCCAGGATCTGCAACACCACTGAGCAAGGGGCACCACCAAGCAAGCGGCACCATGAAGACCAAGGAGCTCTCCAATCAGGTCAGGGACAAAGTTGTGGAGAAGAACAGATCAGGGTTAGGTTATAAAAAAAATATCTGAAACTTTGAACATCCCACGGAGTACCATTAAATCCATTATTAAAAAAGGGGAAGGATATAGCACCATAACAAACCTGCCGAGCCGCCCACCAAAACTCATGGACCAGGCATGAGGGCATTAGTCAGAGAGGCAATAAATGGACCAAAGACAACCGGGACCAAAGATAACCCTAAGAGAGCTGCAAAGCTACACAGCAGAGATTGGATTATCTGGCCATAGCACCACTTTAATCTGTACACTCCACAGAGCTGTCCTTCATGTAAGAATGGCCAAAAAAAGCCATTGCTTACAGAAAAAATAAACTTCATTTGCTGTTTGCCATAAGGCATGTGGGAGACTCCTCAAACATATGAAAGAAGGCACTCTGGTCCGATGAGACTAAAATTGAGCTTTTTGGCCTCCAAGGAAAACAAACCCAAGACCTCTCATTACCCCGAGAAAACCATTCCCACAGTGAAGTAAGGTGGTGGCAACATCATGCTGTGGGGATGTTTTTCATTGACAGTGACTGGCAAACTGGTCAGAATTAAAGGAATGATGTATGGTGCTAAATACAAGGAAGTTTTGTTTTTTTGAGGGAAACCTTTTTCAGTCTGCCAGAGATTTGAGGGTTCACCTTCCGGCAGGACAATGACCCTAAGCATACTGCTAAATCAACACTCGAGTGGTCAAAGGGGGAACATTTAAATGTCTTGAGCTAGCCATACACCTTACAACCATCACACGACTTTCAATTGTAAGGTAATTAGAAACTCGTACGATCTGCCCATCTTGGACAGGCAGATCGTACTTGCGATCATTGCAAGCCCGCCCCACTGAGGGGAGGGCTTCCGATGACTGCAATGCTGTGTGGGCAGTGAGCGCTTGCGCACACCGGCCCGTTCGGCATTTGTCTTATGATTTTTGGCAGGTTTTCCAGCGTGCTCAGAAGACAAAAGACGTGCGACCGTACAGTAGAAAAGATTGCACGCCTTCCATACACATGCCGATTATGGTGCGATCGCAGAATCACCCGCGATTATCGTACGATAATCGGCAGGTGTATGGGCACCTTAGGAATGGCCTAGTCAAAGCCCAGACCTCAATCCAATTGAGAATCTGTGGCATGACTTAAAGATTGCTGTCTACCAGCTAAACCAATCCAGCTCGAAGGAGCTAAAGCAGTTTTGAATTGAATGGGCAAAAATCCCAATGGCTAGGTGTGCCAAGCTTATAGAGACGTACCCCAAGAGACTTGCTCATGTAATTGCTGCAACAGGTGGTTCTACAAAGTACTGACTTTGGGGGTGAATAGTTATGCACGCTCAGGTTTTCTGGGGGAGTTTTTGTGTTATTTCTTGTTTGTATCAATAAAAAATATTTTCAAAGTGGTAGGCATGTTGTGTAAATCAAATGATACAAACCCCAAAATCCATTTTAAATCCAGGTGGTAATGCAACAAAATAGGAAAAATGCCAAGGGAGGTGAATACTTTTGAAAGCCACTGTAGCTAAAGGTGTATGCATGTACACATGCCCTAAATATTTGTGTATGTGCGTGGCAGTGGGTAAATTCCTGATTTCCTGATTATAGGGAATGTTATGCATTGTATATCTCAGGGGGTTATTTATAAATGAAAAATTAGTTGTTGCTCATATGACCAATCAGATTTAATATTTTATTGTCTGGAAAATGAAACAAACTATCTAATTGGCGGCTGTGGGCAATTTCTCCTTTTTTCTCATATTTTTAAATAGCCCTCTCAGGGTATGGAATTCAAACCACTCTTCTCTTACTCATAAAAGTCCTTTTTTTTCTTTTAGTTATTTAAAGAAATAGTAACACAAAAATCATATCAAGTGAAAATGTTCCTAATATCATCCACAAACATTTAACAGTAAGTTTTACACAGAAAATAATCTTTTACAGGTATATGACTGGTCTGTTTGCTGCCTTTTTTCAAGCTAAAATAAATGTGTCCCAATTGCTCCTTCTGACCATACACATCTCATAGATTACCCCATCTGCTTACGTCAGTCTACTTGCAAGCCTGCAGGGAGATCGCTTCTCCATTAGGTCCTATGGATAAACCACTGTGCATGCCCACCAGCAGGGCATGGCCTGCTGGCTCAGTGAAGAGTACTAGAGCCAGAAGGAGGTCTTGTTGGACCAGAGCACAGCTGAACTGGCCCTCCCGCTCATCTAAGGTAAGTAAAAGTGACTATAGTTTAAAGAGTGAGGGAAACAGTTATTACTGGTATAGTTATCCTTTACCTCTGAATGTGTCAACTCTAGAAGCCTTCATAATTTGCTAAATCCACCCCATAATTGCATTAGCTATGGCTGAAAGAAGGAAATCTAGATGTAATAATTGTTGGATAAAGCCACAGTGCAGCATGGATAAGGAAAAACTGTTTGACTTAGCACAAGAAGGGTCAGAATAGTCCTCCATTAAAGTGAGCCAATGCCCAGATTATACACATTAACATTTTTACATATGCTCAACAAGAAGTAAAAGCACTTTAAAACAAGTTTTTATTCATGTTTGTAGCTATAGGTACCGTGGAGAAATTAATCTACGTGGAGAAATTAATCTACGAAGTTCACAGCAACTGAAATCTCAACTCTTCTCCCATTAGAAACCCACAGAAACACAACTCCAGAGTCTCTGTTGTCATATTTGAGGATTAATTACTTCACAGTGACTGCAGCTAAAGAGGTCAAAGAGGATTTGTTTTTAAGTTAGTTTACAGCTTGTTAAGAATATGTAAGCATGTTAATGTCTATAGCAGTGATGGGTCGAACCTATGGCATGCGTACCACAGAGGGCACGCAGAGGCCCCTCTGGTGGCATGCGAGCCTAGGTGCCGGTTGACGGGGCCCGCACACTCCGGGTTCTCACCTGGGGTGCTCCTCGTTGTCCTCCGGTGCTTAAAGGGTCTCCAAGTCAGATTAAGTTTTTGAAGATGGCCAACACGAGTAGGCGGTGGCCATCTTTAAACCTGGCCGGTGCCGTGATCCCATTTAATTTATTGCCGAACTGCAAATATATAAACTGAAAATCCTCCCGTGGTGGTCCAGTGGAGGATCAGTATGATCTGCATCTCTTGCTGATGCAGACCATACTGATCACTCCCTCGTGGTGCTGCTGCTCACCGGAAGGAGCAATTAGTATGGTCTGAATCAGCCAAAGATGCAGATCACCCTGATCCTCCACTGGACCACCAGGATGATCTCCAAGTCCATCACTGGACCTCAGGGATGCCACCCCCTTGCTGCAAAACAGGTAGGCAGCAAAGGGGGCAATGTTTAATTATCCATTTTTATTGTTATTAGTTGTGTGTGTTTTAATGAGTGAGTGTGATGTGTTTTTTAATGAAGATGTGTGTGTGTTTTATTGAGTGTGTGATGTGTGTTTTAATGCGAGTGTGTTATGTGTGTTTCATTACGTGTCGTGTGTATTTTTAATGAGTTTGTGATGCATGTTTAAATGCATGTGTGATGTGTTTCATAACATGTGTGTGATGTGTGTGTTTTAATGTGTGTGTCATGTGTGTTTTAATGCATGTGATGTGTCTGTGTTTTAATACGTGTGTGTGATGTATGTTTTATTGAGTGTATAAGTGTTTGAATATGTGCGTTTCCCTATTTTGCCTAAGGCAGTGATGCTGAACGTTTTTTAAACTCCAGTGCCCAAACTGCAACGCAATAACAAATGTATTTTCAATGTTGGCACTTCAACATAAATAAATTGATTTTGCATTGCAGTTTGGGCATTCGGGCTCAAAAACGTTCGCCATCCCTGCTCTATAGTCTGGGCACAGGGGCACTTTAAAGTTTTAAAGTAAAGCCTTACTGAATTGCAGTTCTGCCCCTTCCTTTCGTGGTCAAATTCATGCTGTGTAGAGGATAATATAATCACAGAATGAGGTAAGATTTAATCTTAATTTTCATGGAAAATACTCTTTAAGAAATACATTATTTGGTTAAGGAGTGTTTTATATATGCCTACACTTTCATTTATGTTTGAACTGTATAGCACCTTACAATGCTGTAGCTAGTCTAAAGCTGGCCATACACAATATGAATTTCAGCCGGTTCTTGATGAACCGGTGGAACTTAATTCAGTGGGTGGCACTGTTGGTACCCTTCCTTCCGGCATTCTTTGATCAGAAAATTGAAAGAGCCAGTTGAAACATGTTCAGAAGAATGGTGACGGCAACCAACCAGCTGCCTTCACTGTTCAGGTTTTCTGACAGCAGCACATATGCCCCTGTCAGAATACAATAGCCTAGTGGGAGATTACTCCATCCACGCTCTTTAGCATGGATGGAGGATTTTGTTATGTTGTTTGGTAGATCACTCTATACTGTACAGTAGTAATAATGGTTTGTCTTGCTTGTTGACTAGTGCATTCATGTGATCTCTCTAAAAGTGGGACTTATCAGATTGTTAAACTCTGCTGATAGGGAAAGGAAGGAAGAAGACTTTAGCCACAATCAAAATTAACTATGGTAGTTTAGTGAGGGGCTAAAGTGGGCCTGGAAACAGTCTTATTGTTATTCTTCAAGGAACTAAAGATACCATTGTTTGGATGGCACATATCATGTATAGAACTTGCTTATCATGTTTAGAAATCGATCCACCTGCATGGGAAGCATACGCGTAACCAGGGATGAAGGGGAAAAATAAAAACAATCTGAAAAACCATGTGGAAAGATAGGTGCTTCTACCATCCATTTTCCTTTTAATAAAGCTCTGGACAAGAATTTTTGAACTTGAGCTAAAGTTTTGCATGGAAACTGGTCCACCTGTATCAATACTGTAGACAACTATTGCTTGTCTGGATTGAGAAAAATTTTAATTCTAGTTCCTAGGGTTCCATAGCCTTGGGAGCATTTGAAACAACTGTTTACTCTCTCCCCTCATGCCCAATGCATTTGAAAAAGAGATACCGCCATCAAGTTAGTAATACGCCACAACATATAGCCTAGACTCGTGCATTCTGAGAATCACCTCACCCACTAATTTTCAGATCGTTATTAAGGTGGCCATACACCTTCCGATCATCGTACGATAATGGCGGATAATCGTGATCCCGCGATCGTACGATAATCGACAGGTGTATGGAAGGTGTGCAACCGTTTCTACGGTACGGTCCCACTTCTTTTTTGTCGGGTTAGTGGCGTGCTCGGAAGACAAATGCCGAACGGGCCGGTGTGCGCAAGCGCACACTGCCCGCTCAGCATTGGAATCATCGGCGGGGAGGGCTTGAGATGATCGCAAGTATGATCTGCCTGCCAGTTGACTTGTAAACACAGACCAGCCAGGAGTAATACGTGCATACTGCCCAACATGCACTGATTTGCAAAGCAAGTTCTGCTGCAGCGCTTTAATTTAATAGAATAGAAGGATAGATAGAAGTGGATAGAAGATATCCAGGCAAGGCTCATGTAGATGGAATAAGCATACATTTGGTGTCACATATTGTTAATTTGTAATTTCTGTAAATTGCTTTGACATGACTGCGACACCTGTTAATTTGTTTTATCCTTTTAAGATATTGATTCCCCCTTACACACTTTCAGGTTGGGATCAATCATCAATTAGCCCTGAATTAATGATGGTTGATAAATCAGTAGGTGTTCAGTACTCCGATATCCTATCTCCAATATTTCAGTCTGAAAAAATTGTTGAGTTAACTTAATTTTTTCTTTGTTTCTAATTTAAGTAATTTAATCAAATAACACAAAGCAGCAATTTGTATAAAAAGCTGCAGCAAGATCTTTTTTTTCCTACAGTAGGCACTGAGGTGATAAACCTATTTTAATGAACAAAGCTAAAAAGAATTGCTGATTAATAATTCTCAAATGTTTTGGGCTTTAGTGTTTAATCGGTTGCAATGTAGTGCGTCTGCAGTGAAAGGAATCTCAACAGAATAGAGAATGATTGTTGATTCTTCATGCAGAGATTCTCCGGCATGCTAGAAAACCTATGCGTAATGGATTGAGAGATTTGCTTTTGCATGCCCGTTTTCTGTTAGAAAAAAAATTCTCATAAACATAAGGACCTGATGTCACAAAATCACATGTGTGTCAGAGAACTGCATTTCTGCTGGTTTACAAAATACTAATTGCTCCTTCAAATATTGTATAATAAGGATTACGAATAAAATCCACTTCTGGAATTTTTAAATCTGCCAATCACAAGGAATGTTGGATGGCATAATGGAGGGCTCAGACAATAGTGTCATCACTGCACGCCAAGGCAATTATCCGGCCAGACAATGAGACAGACGTGCCCCTGTTGTTTTCAGAGTGAAGCAGCAATCATATCTTTCAATAGGTGATTAAGATTTTGTTAAACAGGAAGCATGTTGTGTAAAACTGAATAAATGTGATTGCATTCTGATTCTGAAAGCAACAGAAGCAGCTTACTTGGAAGGGAATGTGCAGTCTTTTCAATTATTTTTTTTAAGGATATGTGCAAAAGTGATCAGCTTGATGTAAATCATTTTATTAATGTGTTTTTAAAAAAAAATACGTTTTATAATAAATAAAAAATTATGTACATGGAGGCGGCCATATTTGCTTATTACATATGCAGGCTCTGTATTACACAGTGGTTGTGTTTTATGCTCCTTTTCACAATGCAGGTCTATGACTTGGCCACCTAACTGTAGCAATGTAGGTTATGAGTGAATTATGCATTATTTCAACAATTATTAAAGGGGACCTAACATCAGATATATTTTTTGCATGTTCGTACATGAATACTCAGTAATGTGTAACACCTTTAGGCATTTACAGTTGTAATTAAAATTATTCAACCCCCATTGCAAATCAGGTTTCAGCTGTTTGCAATGAACAAATCAAACCAAAATAGGTCAAGACAACAAATATTTCAAGTGGTTTGCCCAATTTCAATTGAAAAGGCAACTTTTATTGACTTCTGCAGTCTCAAAATGATTAATCCCCTTCATGGCAAGCATCTTTAGTACTTAGTAGAGCACCCTTTTGCTGTTATGACATGCTACAAACGAGATACATGCCAGACACCAGCTTCTGGTAGCGTTCTTGAGGAATCTCAGCCCATTCCTCATGAGCAATGGCCTCCAGTTCACTAGTAGTATTCTTCTAGTAATAATCAAAAATCACTGCGCTGGGAATGAGTAACTCGAAATCTAAATAACTAAATAGACCAGCAGCAACTTTGTGTATAAGTGAGTCTATTATGTGGCAAATAAGTTGCGCTCGGTCTAGTTGTGAATGGATGTGAAAGTGCTCTCTCAAAACCCAAAGGGGGGAGATCACCTTCAGATAACAAAATAAATTTTAAATATAAAGTAGATGTCTCCACTAGTGATAGTGAACTAATGTTTGAAGATGCAGAACTCAACCCGGTGGTACTCGAGTGTATTGTATGTGTGTCGTGGGTTTTAACTGGCTAAACAAATCAGTTATATTGAAAACATCCGTAAAGGCATAATCATAAAGCAATAATATGTGAGAAAACAGTGAATAAAAGCACCTATATATAAAATCCAGTAAATAGTTAAACAACAAGTGATACGTAATAAAAACGAAAACGAAAAAATTATAAATAATAAATAATATTAATAGACAGGAGAAAAAGAATTTTTTAGAGGTTCGGAACAGAGACAGACCACCACCAGGAAGATTCATAGCCCAGAAAGGATACAACGGAGAATCACCCCCGGGATGGAATTACGAGAGACGAGAACAACAACAACAAAACTACCATCAATGGACACAGGGAAGATTCCATACCCCAACACACCCCATGTGGATGCACAGGGGAAGAGGAAGAAGAAACTTCGGAAGAGGGGGACAAGAGGGGGAAAGAGATTACGAGACAAGACGAAGATGGGAACGTTAGGGGAAGGCATTTTTAATTTAAGTACAGTGAGCCTTTCCCCAGACGAAATTAAATTATTAGATTTAGGCCTGAAATTTGCACCCATTAGAAATCTAGATAAATTTAGTACCTTCATGGACTTGAATAAATTTGTACGTAAATTAAATATAAAAAGACACTTTGCACTAATACCATCGATTCCTATGAAAGAAAATGAACCAGAGGGAAAACATTTTAAACATTCTTCATTAAAAAATAAATCAGTCTTCAACCCCAAAACGAAATCAAACCACCATTTGGAAGTTTTTAGAACAATGGTGGAAGAAGACATAAGAGGGTTAACAATTAAAAACAAGAAAAATAAAGGCTATATAGATAATGGACTGAAACAATTAGAGAAGAAGAAGGAAATAGTGATTCGACCTTCGGATAAAGGAGGAGGAGTAGTAATACTAAATAAAAGCTACTATGAGAAAGAAATGAAAAATATACTTGGTGACCTAAGCACATATAAGAAACTAAAGAAAGACCCTACAGCAGAAATTAAGAAGGATCTAAAGAAATTGCTGAAAAAGGGATTAAAAGGAGGTATCCTGACGAAAAAAGAATACAAATACCTCCTACCCTCAGTGGGAAGAATACCAGTGATATACATGTTGCCAAAAATACATAAGGACTTGGAAAACCCACCTGGGAGACCTATAGTGAGCGGTATAGATTCGATTTTGGCCCGCTTAGGGGAGTACATAGATTGGTTCCTACAACCGTTAGTAAAAAATACAAAAGCCTATTTGAGGGATAGTGGAGACATCATAAACAATTTGTCTAACATCAAATATGAGGATGATATGATCCTAGCTACTATGGATGTGGTGTCCCTATATACAAATATACCCCACGATAGAGGAATAGAAGCCATAAAATGGGGCCTAAAAACTTTCTCAGATTTAGCAGAGGAGCAGATTACCTTTCTTATACATTGTACAGAACTCGCATTAACAAATAACTATTTTTGGTATCAGGGAGACTTTTACACACAAATTAAAGGGGTAGCGATGGGGGCTAAGTTTGCCCCTAGTTTGGCGAACCTATTTATGGCAAAATGGGAAGAAAATGCCATATTCGAATATAGGTGGCTGGGCCTGGTGCTCTGGAAAAGATACATAGATGATGTGATTCTAATATGGAAGGGCTCAATACCCTCACTAGAAGAATTTTGCAGAACACTTAACCAAAATAAAGAAGGCATAAGCTTCACCTATATTTACAGTAAAAATACCATAGATTTCCTGGACCTCACCATCCAGGAGAAAGAGGATAAATTAACGACTAAAACATTCTTTAAAAAGACAGATAGAAACGGCTATATCCCTATGGGAAGCTGCCACCATCCATCCTGGTTGAGGGGGATACCAAAAGGGCAGTTAACAAGAATAAAGAGGAACTGTACAATGCTGGAGGAATTTGAAGATCAAGCCCAGAAGATAAAGTCCAGATTTCAAGATAAAGGATATAGAGAACATGAGTTGGATAGAATTAAAAAGAAAGTGTCGGATTTAGACAGAGAAGAGTTGCTCCAGACAAAAACGAGAAAACAAAAAGAGGAGCAATCTATTCTGTTTATTACCAATTTCTCGACACAATACAAGGAAATGGAATATATACTTGAGAAACACTGGCCACTCCTCAAAGATAAAATCTTAGGACCATTTGTCAGGAACGCAGGCTGTGCCGGACTCTGAGGCCAGCG
>NW_017308390.1:6855-7316 GCF_000935625.1 Nanorana parkeri | reverse complement strand
CGCCTTCCTGAAGCCAGGGCTACCAAGGAGACTGTCTTGTATGTCAGAAACTGCATGGACACCGTCTGTATTGGTTCAAAAGGGGGGCCTGACAGAACCTCCAACACCAGAGGTAGATCCCAAGATGGATATAAAGACCTAACAGGAGGATTTACCTTACTCACTGCTTTGAGAAACCTGGAAACGTCCTGATTCTGGGTCCATCTGACCCCGGTGACCGCTGATATAGCCGAGACTTGTACCCTGAGGGAACTAAGACTCATCCCTCTTTCCAGACCTGCTTGGAGAAATTCCAGAATTGCTCATGATGAGATTGTAGACAGGTCAAAGGCATGATCTGTTGCACATCTGGAGAACACTGCCCACATCCGATAATACACCGAGGAAGTGGAGACCTTCCGGGACCTCAGAAGTGTAGACACCACCCTCTGGGACAACCCTGATTTCCTCAACCTCTCCCT
>NW_017308390.1:1909-2373 GCF_000935625.1 Nanorana parkeri | reverse complement strand
CTGTTTAAATATATATGGGAGGGCCGCAGTTTCTCCCCCTGTTCAGGTCCACCTCTAATATTGACCAGAAGGGAGCTTCATCAGACGGAGAATGAGAAGTGGATTGCTCCACATCCAAATAGCGGAATCCATACCCCCCACCCCCCCCGACTATCCAGACCCTTCGGGGAGGATGTCTTCTCCAACCCGGCCTGATCCCGGTTTTTGATTGCCTGCCCTGGCTTTGGTTTGTGTTTTCCTTACTGTTATAATTGGTTCTGTTTAAGTTTATCTACATCTTGCTGCCCACGGAGCCCGGCTCCGCCGTGCTCAGTCTAGTTCCCCCACTAGTAGGTCCCTGCAGTGCCGATTGGGCCACAGGGACTGTGAACTTAGGTTCACCTGATAGTTCAGCTAATTCTAGCGATCCTAATTCCCCTGACCTCACGTTACCTACCCTTACCCACTAATACACTTCCACCCCC
>NW_017308390.1:0-754 GCF_000935625.1 Nanorana parkeri | reverse complement strand
CGACGCCAAGACCCGACTCTACTATCCCAACTACGTGACCTGCGGGAGTCCTTGCGCACTGTATACATAGACAGGGCTAAAGCCACACTCTCCAAGTGCCGCAGGCACTTCTACGAATACGGCAACCAGTGCAGCCGCTCTCTGGCGCACGCACTCCGCCAACAGCGCTCCCGGACCTATGTCCCCATGGTCAAATCCCCTACCGGCAGGTTGTGTCACCTGACGGAAGACATTTCCGCCGCGTTTAGGGATTACTACTCAACCCTCTATAACTTACCGGGCCCTCTAACTGCACAATCCCTGACTAACCGACAACGCCGCATCCGCGCGTATCTGGAAGCCTCCGTCATGCCCAGCTTGGCCCCGGAGACGCGAGCAGCTATGGAAGAGCCGATTTCGGCACTGGAGATCGAGACCGCCCTTAAACTCTCAAAAACTGGCAAAGCTCCCGGCCCAGACGGATTCACCCTCCAGTACTACAAAACGTTTCCTGCCTTGCTGTCCCCCCACATGCTGGCTGCATGGAATTCTGTGCAAGAGGGCAACCCCCTCCCGAGGGATGCCCTTTCGGCCCACGTGGTAGTTATTCCCAAACCTGACAAAGACCCTACGCTGTGTCCCAGCTACCGTCCGATATCCCTACTGAATGTAGACACTAAATTATTGGCGAAGGTTCTTTCAATGAGACTACTCCCACACATCCCGGATCTAATTCACCCCGACCAGACGGGATTCGTCCCGTCCAGAGAGGCCC
>NW_017308389.1:208687-209053 GCF_000935625.1 Nanorana parkeri | reverse complement strand
GGACAGGATCTTAGGTATTACCATATCCGAGGATCAATGGACAAAGATATGGAGGTCGGCGGCTAAATCCTCTATATGTTCCATTTATAAAGAAAACCAATACAAGATTCTGTTCCACTGGTACCATACGCCAGAATTTCTCCACTCCATCTATCAGACGGTGTCCCCGCTATGCTGGAGAGGAGACGCACAGGTGGGCACCCTGTTCCATGTGTTCTGGGACTGCCCTCGGATAAGGGTTTTTTGGGGGGTAGTACAGAACACATTGGAGAGATTGCTGCAGGCAAGACTCCCATTAGTCCCTATACATTATTTGCTGGGTCTACCATTTCCACAACTTAACAAAAGTGACAATAGGTTGGCGTC
>NW_017308389.1:202085-208312 GCF_000935625.1 Nanorana parkeri | reverse complement strand
AATCGATTCACTGATGTAATCAGTGAAATGACGCCCATGCTGACGACAGTGAATCGACAAAATAAAACAATATATAGAAATAATAATAAAAATTGATGATCGCCTTCCCGCCCGCTCACCACCAACTCCCGCTGTATAATGGCATTTTGACAGATGCCAGCAAAACATAAAATTAGGCGGAGCTAACAGTTACAGCTAGCACCACCCAACTGTGTACAATGTTATGTCTTCCTACAGAGTAGCCATGACTGGGCAAAGTCATCATGATTTAGTCCAATCATGGCTCTTACTGAGTACTGAGCTCTGCTTGGGCAAAGTCTTGCACCTGACCTGTGCATTGCCTTGTGGGAAGCTCAGCGGTCGAATAGACCGCCAAATGCCCTTATAGTTTGTGTGTTTGGCGAACACATGAACTAGCCATGTTTGAGTTGAATCCAGCTCAACTGTATTCAGTATCATAACCATATACCATATACTTATAACAGATTACCATTTAAAAGAGCAAGCTTGTCACTATAATCCTCCCTGCCTTACATCCCACCCTCACCTCTCTGAACTGGACCCTGAACGTCTCTCTCCTCACTGACCCTGCCACCAAGATTCTTCTAGAATCCTACATCACGCATTACATCCAAATTAATCGCACACCGAATATTTCTCCCATCACCCTTTGGGAGGCACATAAGGCGGTCCTTAGGGGTCAAATCATTCAACTATCTTCCCAGCTTAAAAAGGAAAGGCTGTGTACACTGCACTCCCTTGAAAACGAAATTCAATGAAAGCTCCCAAGCCTTCTCACTAGACCCCTCCCCGGCCCTCAAAACTACGCTTGAATCGGCCCGCCAAGCCTTAAACCTACTACTCACTGATCATGCCGCCAAAAAACTCCACCGCACTGCCCATGAATTCTATCTTAAGAGCAGCAAAGCTGACTCCCTTCTAGCCTCCAGACTACGACGTAAGGATCCCATGTTCAAACCTGTCCGCCTACGCACCCCGCGGGGCCCCATACTAGTACTCCGACCAAGGTCCTCGATATCTTTCAACAACACCTTTCGGCCCTGCACGCCTCCCAAGATACTTTTTCTGCCGACCAAGCTGACCGTTTTTTTGCAGATCTGGACCTCCCCTCTCTCACGTCATCCCAAATAGCCTCCTTTGAGGAACCCATCACGGAGCAAGAAGTTCACCAAGCGATCAAATTGCTGCCTAGGGGCAAGAGGCCCGGGATAGACAGTTTCACAGCAGCCTACTATGTTGCCTTCAAAGACCTCCTAGACCCCATGCTGACTGATACATTCAACTCTCTTCGCGAAGGCAGATCCCTAGGCTCTGACTCCCTCACGGCCCTGATCTGCATGATACCCAAACCCTCCCCCGACCACACTAAGCCCTCCAACTACAGACCAATCTCCTTACTTAATGTGGACATTAAAATATTGGCCAAGTTGCTGGCCAATAGACTATGTGATAGGCCAATTGGTCTCAAATGACCACGTAGGTTTCATCCCTACCAGACAAGCTAGTGATAATGTCCGTAGAATCTCTCTCCTATCCCACATAGCCAAGACCAAAAATATCCCAGCCATGTTCCTGTCCCTAGATATCAAAAAAGCATTTGACAGTGTCTCCTGGTCCTACTTATTTCATACACTGCGTCACTGGGGCTTTGGTAACTTCTTTCTAACATGGGTGTCCTCACTATACAACAAACCAACAGCACGTGTGAAATATGCAGGTTATTGCTCCCAACCCTTCTGATCCTGAGGGGCACCAGACAGGGTTGTCCGCTGTCCCCTCCTCCTCTTTGCCCTAGTGTTAGAACCCTTAGCCCAGAAAATCCGCCGCTCACCTGACATCCGGCATAGAACACGAGGGAATCTCACATAAGATGTGCATGTTTGCAGACGATGCATTACTCTTTGTGACAAACCCCATAGTGACTCTACCTAACCTCACTAAACTTCTGTCGGACTTTACCTCAATCTCTGGCCTATGTGTCAATCCCTCCAAATCAATAGCCTTGAATATCACTTTACCTCCTATGTTGGTTAACTCCCTGCGAGACACCTACCCGTACTCATGGCGAACAGATCACCTCCCATACTTGGGAATCAAGTTGGGGGCGCTCTTACCAAACTTTATACTCTGTGAACTACCCTGACATGCTATCGAAATTGTCAGCCATGTTGAAAACATGGTCCCAATACCACTTATCCTGGCTAGGTAGGATAGCAGCTGTCAAGATGACTCTCTTACCCAAGATCTTGTATTTATTTAGAGTCCTGCCGGTAGTGGTCCCATCCCCTGCCCTTAGGAAACTACAAACCCATATATTTGTGTTCATATGGGGAGACAGACGGCCTAGAATCCCTAGACCAGGGGTGGCAAACTCAAATTCATCGGAGGCCGCATCAGCAGTATGGTTACCCTCAAAGGGCCGGTTGTATGGGGGCGCATACGTGCAAAAAATACGTGGTGGCACTGGATGGGCGCCCCCTGGTCCAGGAGCGGTCCTCTAGAGTAGCCGGGACCGCGTTGAAGTCCCCCCCCAAGGAAAACATAGGTGTCAGGGGCAGGATGAGATTGTCGTTAGTTTATGTGGGCATGGGGAGAGGTTACCTCCGACTCACCCTGCAGCCCCATGTCGTCAGCTTCAGCGTCCTCCATTACCGCCGATACGGGCAGCACGACCGCAAGGTCAGGTAGTGACAGCGTACGGCGGGCCGGCTGAGATCGCGCAATCACGGAGGGGCGCCGCGCCCGCGGGCGATTATTAAAGAGTTTTTTTTTACTGAATCTGTGCCGGTCGCCAGGCGCCCATGTTGCTATGGCGCCCTGTGCGACCGCACAGCTCGCACACCCCTAAAGCCGGCCCTGGCTGTGCGGGCCACATTACAAGGTCCGGCGGGCCGGATTCGGCCCGCAGGCCTTGTGTTTGCCACCCCTGCCCTAGACGTACGATGTATTTACTCAAATCTAAGGGTGGACTAGTGGTCCCACACTTATCTAAATATTTCCTTGCGGCACAGGTAGGTCAATTAGTAAAATATCACTCACCCAAGCCCCGGCTTGGGTAGCCTTAGAAACCACCTTAGTGAAGCCTGCATCGGTAGCTAACCTATTATGGCTGACCCCAAAACACAGACCCCCATCACCAATCCCATAACTTCCCACTCCCTCAGACTGTGGGACTCCATCAAAACACAGTACGGCCTCCTTTCACCACACTTACCACTCATGTCCATTCTTGACAATCCTTACTTCACCCCTGCCTTAACTACTCCGTTGAGATTTAGGGCTTGGACTGTCCGCAAGCTTACATACTTCTGGCAACTGCAAACTGACTCGGGAGTGAAACCCTTCCCGCACCTGCAGGAACACAAACAATTGCCGAACACAGAGATATTCCGATATCTTCAAATCAAAAACTATATAACTACATCCTCCCCCGAAACAGAGGGACACCCGATTACTGTCCCCCTTCGAGAAAATTTGGCGAGATGACCTGCACAGCCCTGGACTTATCTCGCTCCTCGACGCCATTCTAGTCTCCCCCACGGATACACCCCCCCTCTTATGTGACACGCTGGGACAATCGACTACGACAGACGAAACCTGGGAACAATCCTGGCCTAATACTAGGAGTAGCTCAAGATGTGCAAGCATGCTGGAGATTAACTATAGAGTACTCATGTGCTGGTACCTGGTGCCTACTAGAGTGGCTATCTACAACCCCAACTACTCTCCCAATTGCTTTCGAGGATGTCCCGATAGAGGCACGTTTTTCCACATCTGGTGGGGCTGCCCACAGGTCTCTGACTTTTGGGATCAAATATTCAATATCCTTTCGTCTCTGTTCTCGGTACCGATACATGAGGACCCTTACTTTGCACTTACGTACTGCAGACCAGAAGGCCTATCCCGCAGGCAGTTCAATCTTTCAATGCATATCTGCACCTCCACCAAACGAGAGATAGCGAAGAACACCTTCCCTAAGTCTCACCAGCGTCGTCAATCATGTCCAGTGGGTTATGGCTCATGAAAAGCGAACTGCACAATTTAGTGATAAGATGATCAAATTTGAGAATACCTGGACCCCGTGGATAGACAAATACCTGGCACCAGGCACTTCTCACCGCCTATGCATTATTTAATCTAACCTGCCACACCTGCCTTGTACACGGTTCACTAGCGCCAATGTACTGCCCGACCCTCCTTCTCTCTCTCTCTCTTCTCCCTCCTCTCTAACACCTGACTCCTCTATTGCCTGATGACCCCCTCTCTATCTGTGTGTGTGTGCCACTTTATGTTGTCCTGTCTGTGTTCAGTGGTGCGGTGGTCTGATACTCTAACAGGCCGGTTACAGACTAAACTAGAAGCAGCCTAGTTACCGTCATCCTTTGATATTCCACAGCTATGAAACTCCTAAGGGTACTTGAGGTGCACCCCGGGTATCTCCTTCCTTATACTCCTTAGGGTAGAATAACTTACTAATCGCTCCTCTCTTACGCTATCCCAACTGGCAAATATGTTGTAAATACAAATGCAGTTACAATATTATATACGTATGTTATGCTTTTTCCCATGGATTGCTGTCTAACCACATTCACCACCCTGTCAGGGAGATAGACCCGGAACCTGTAACCACCTCATATAGGAAATACGACTTGTATTTAACTAATATCACTGCTTGCCCTACTTTCAATACTACGGTCTGTGCACCGCATACTGTGATGTTATGTACTGTCGATTGCTTTTTGTGATGAAAATAATAAAAACATTTATATGCGGAAAAAAAAGAGCAAGCTTATATAAAGAACCTACAGATAACACCAGTCTAATGGGCAGGGAGAACTGCATTAACTAAAATGTTTATCCTTCCATATCTACTAAACTTATTTAGGTCCTTGACCAAACCAATCCTTCCAAAATACTTACAGAATCTACGAAGTTCTGTTGACATCTACGTTTGGGGTAATAAAAAATCTTGCAAAAAAGCCTGTATTCCCTTAAATCAAATGCAAGAAGGGGAGCCCAAATATATTCAATTATTAATAGGCAGCAATATTAGACTGAACTAAACAACGCTGGTCTTCTAACTCTACCAAACTATGGACTATTGGTTTTAAACTATTGATCAGAGCTGCACTGCTAATCTCACGCTCCCGGCCACCAAGGAGAGAAACACTGCTGTGTCTTTTTTTCTTGCGGGTAGCATTGTATGCGGGTAGCATTGCGGGTAGCATTGTACCCGCCCTCTGCTGCAGTTCCCCATCAGGTCCATCAGCAGAGGGCTGTTCAGAATGATCATGTTCATTATATGGCTGTAATTAGGTTGTTAAAATATTTTGGCTGGACGTGGGTTGGAATAATTGCATCAGGTGATGATGCTGGAGACAAAGATAAAGAGTTATTAATGAAGTACATGAAAAATAATGGTATTTGTGTTGAATTTATATTATCATTTGGAACTTATATTCCTAAAGATCCCATTCATTGTTGTGCCAATCTGAAGGCTGCACAAAGTTTGGAGATCTGTAGCTATTGACTCTGCAGATAGTTGGCGACTTCTGCGCAATGTGTGCTACTGCATGCGCTGACCCCGCTCTTTCATCTTACTTGTCCTACCACTTCATGGCTATCCTCCACACTCACCTTGAAACAAAAGATTATGATCCACACTAAATAGGAAAAAATGGTACTTACAAGATGATGGGCAGAGAAGAGGGATCTCAATATTGTATGTCACTTGAACTCCTTTACTGACAAACCTACTTATATGACTGCCTAGTAAGAAAGTCTGAAGGACACTATTGACTCTGAACTTTGGCAAATGCAAGTTTCTTATATATTTAAAGATGTTATAAATTATTATTATTATTATTATACAGGATTTATATAGTGCCAACAGTTTGCGCAGCACTTTACAATATAGGGAAGACATTACAATCACAATACAAATCAAAACAAGATGGTAAGGAGGGTCCTGCCCATGAGGGCTTACAATCTAAAAGGGAGGGGGGAGTGATACATGAGGAGGGAGCTGTGTGGGGATGAATTGTTTGAGAACGTGCTGGTTGAGCGGTTAGGTAGAGGTGGGATAGGCTTCACTGAAGAGATGAGTCTTTAGGGAACGCCTAAAGGCAGTCAAGGTGGGCGACAGATAGACAGGTTGGGGTAAAGAATCCCAGAGGATGAGAGAGACTCTAGAGAAGTCCTGGAGG
>NW_017308389.1:189527-201506 GCF_000935625.1 Nanorana parkeri | reverse complement strand
TATTATTATACAGGATTTATATAGTGCCAACAGTTTGCGCAGCACTTTACAATATAGGGAAGACATTACAATCACAATACAAATCAAAACAAGATGGTAAGGAGGGTCCTGCCCATGAGGGCTTACAATCTAAAAGGGAGGGGGGAGTGATACATGAGGAGGGAGCTGTGTGGGGATGAATTGTTTGAGAACGTGCTGGTTGAGCGGTTAGGTAGAGGTGGGATAGGCTTCACTGAAGAGATGAGTCTTTAGGGAACGCCTAAAGGCAGTCAAGGTGGGCGACAGATAGACAGGTTGGGGTAAAGAATCCCAGAGGATGAGAGAGACTCTAGAGAAGTCCTGGAGGCGAGCAAGAGAGGAGTTGACAAGGGAGCTGGAGAGCAGGAGGTCTTGGGATGAGCGGAGACGACGGTTAGGGTGATACTTTGAGATCAGGTTTAAGATATATTTTTAAGTTTATCCTTTGGACGAGTGGAAGCCAGTGCAGGGATTGACAGAGGGGGGTTGCAGACACTGAGCGGTTGCTTAGGTGAATGAGCCTGGCAGCTATATTCATGAATTATTAATAAAGTAGAAAGGATCATATTGGCCAACAGATACTTTTTGAAATTGTACTGGGGTTCTATCACATACCGTGCACCGTGTACCCACACAACATGGAGGTATCTATACAGGAGGAACAAATACGTGACCACAACAAACAATGTTTATTAACTTATAATTTATTAGACATACCAAAATCACATAAACACAAGCAACCCCACCAACACCCACAAGTAACATAAAATAGCCAAAATAAATGCAAACAGCAAAATCACACACAGAAGATAACAGGGCTAGTTAACCTGGGGAGCAGGGCAACAAGAGGGGAGCCACAGATAAGGAGACCTCAGGGTAAAGAGTCAGGAGGCAGGGTTCAAGGAGGCAACAGGATACAGGCAACAGGTTATGGGGACAATACAGAGGCACAGGCCTCATTGCAGGGCGAGGTTAAATACCCTCCCAAATCGGCACCAGGTGGTGAATAATTGCGGAGACACCTACAGGTGAGCACTGGAACTACAGGACCTGGTTCCAGCATCACAGTGTCACCTGGAGGTGCTTAGGTCCCTGACAGCCACTGGCTGCCTGGAGACACCTGCAGGTAAGAACTGCAGGATCTGCTCCAGCACCACAGTGCCACCTGGAGGTGTTCTGGTCCCTGACTGGTTCTAAGACCTAGTCAGTTTGATTTCATAGTTTTTCTTTGTAAAGCTGGCCATACTGCAACAGATTCCTCCATCTACACTTAACTGTGTGGATGGAGTAATCTCCACCTGGGCCAATCTGTTGCACTTTTTCCATCTGACCACAGAAAATCTGCAGATAATTGTAAGGTGTATGGGCACCTTAAGGCTGGAACCATCATTTTATTGTGATCCATGAAATAAGTTTTATAGTAATCCTGAATTTCTGGAAGGCACATCCCTCCTAGCACATCTTAACTTGGAATTAATACATAAGTGTTTATCAAACTGAAATTTTGAAAGTTTAAAAAATGTGTCAAGGTCAGGGGGTAAAAGTGATTAATTCCTTTCAACAACCTAATGTTAAAAAGCTACCAGCATACATTAGGGATACAAGTGATTTCTTGGATAAGCTTCTCACAATTTGAGACCATCAATGATGGATGCCATCTTGCCACCATGGACATTTCATCTCTCTACACATGCATGCCCAATGAAGCAGGACTTAAAGCTGTATCACATTTTCTGCAATCTGATGCACATGAAATTATGCCCACTGAATTTGTCTTGGCTTGTTTGAGGTTTATACTTGAATATCATTTCTTCATGTTTGAAAACCAGATAGGCCTGCAAATTAGGGGGACAGCAATGGGCAGCTCTGGTGCACCCTCTTTTGCTAATCTTTTTATGGGTTACATGGAAGAAGTGTATGTATACTCCCTCCGCATTGGCCTTCCACTGCACAGGATACCCCTCCTTCAGTCTATCATGAATGCAGCTGCTAGACTCATTCACTTGACCAACTACTCAGTGTCTGCATCCCCCTCTGTCAATCCCTCCACTTGCTTCCACTCACCCAGAGGATAACATTCAAAATATTAACAATCACTTAGAAAGCCATCCACAACTCTGCCGCCAGATATATCTCAAACCTGGTCTCAAAGTATTACCCTAATCGTCGTCTCCGCTCATCCCTAGACCTCCTGCTTTCCAGCTCCCTAGTAAACTCCTCCCATACTCGCCTCCAGGACTTCTCTAGAGTCTCTCCCATCCTCTGAAACTCTTTACCCCAACCTGTTCATCTATCTCCCACCTTGACTGCCTTTAGGCGTTCCCTAAAGACTCATCTCTTCAGGGAAGCCTATCCCACCTCAACATAACCACTGAACCTTCACATTCTCAAATAATTCATCCCCACACAGCTGCCTCCTCATGTATCATTTCCCCCCTCCTCTTTTAGATTGTAAGCCCTCAGGGGCAGGGCTCTCCTTACCATCTTGTCTTGAATTGTATTGTGATTGTAATGGCTTCCTTATATTGTAAAGCGCTCTGCAAACTGTTGGCGCTATATAAATACTAAGTAATAATAATAGTAATAATAATACCCCTCACATATGTTTATAACGCATGCCAAGTGATGGGACCGTTATATTGATTATATCTTTGTTATCTGGCAGGGTGATATTTCTTTGTTTCAGAGCTTTGTTGAATTCTTTAATTCCATCTTTCCAGGCATAGTATTTAACCCTGAATTTCATAACACGTGCATTACTTTTTTAGATGTACTAGTGACCATCATGGAAGGGCGCCTACACACCTCTCTAATTAGCAAGCCCACGGACCGCAACACAATCCTTCACTACCAAAGCTCGCACCCCAGGCACCTATTACACACTTTACCGATATCACAATTCATGCATGTCCTGAGGTTTTTTCAGACCAGGACACATGCAACACACAACTTAAACTGATGTACACTAAATTTTTACAGAGGGGATACCCAACCACAGTGCTGGACCAAGCCCCTGTGTGCAGCTGTAGAGAAATTATTCTTAACAGATCATAGAGACAAGCCACTGGGTGATATACCCCCTTTCATTCAAAAATTCAATGATGCATCACACCTGACTCGGAGGTCATAATAAAGAACCTCAACATATTATGGGCCGATAGACACTTGACACTACAAGTCAAGACAATACCACTACAAGTGTACTGATACAGTAAAACGCTCGGCGACCATCTGGTCCAAGTGAACCCAAGGCCCAAATACTGTAGGGCACATGTCAAGATCTCACACCGGACAGGATGCTTTAAATGCCACAATTGCAATGTATGCAACGCACTCATTATGGGGGAAAACGTTTCACACCCATATAGTGGCAAGAGATACCATATTGGGGGTACATGAACTGCAACATTAGTTCCTACATCTACCTCTTGAAATGCCCATGCGGTCTTGTATACATTAACAAGACCATGGGGCCATTCAAGCGGCTGTTCCAAAAACACTGAAGTGATATTAGAATCACCATCAATAAAGCCCTCAAAGGAGAGACCTTAGATCTTAATAAACTTTTAGCGGTTCACTTTGCCAACCTCAAACATCAAACGCATTAACTAAGGGGTATGGTGATAGAACACACCACCACTCTACACAGAGGGGTTAACCATGAGAAGTTCTTACTCCAATGTGAGGCATACTGGATCCATACACTCGATACTGTTACCCCCTGGGGACTTAACACTAGCCTCACACTTTCATGCTTCTTGCCCGATCGCTAAGAATATATATTTTACATGGTTCAAAGTGGCTCATTCATGTCTCTGTTCTTAGCACAGCCTGGGGTTTTTAACTTTCACAGGGATATCACCAGTTTGTCATGATCCCAGATCCCTGATTATACACCAAATACCAAATTTTATTTTATTTCTAAAGAAAGTAGTGCGTCCATTGTACGCATGTTACCCTATAGTCTGGTGAGCATGGTGTCAAGATTATATTGGCAGCAATAGATGCAAATCCTTGCCATAACAAGCAGCCCATCCGTTATATCTTTTATTTGTGTTTACCTGTCACAACTAGTCACAGATCCTCCCTGAATCTGAGGCATGATGACATGCATGTCTTTGTTTCAACATATATCCTACGGGTATATGCGGTTGCACTGTGATAACAGCAACTCTGCAGTGATAGTTAAGGATCCTCATCACATGCGTTCGCCCAGTACTAACAAGTACGGCATGCGTTCATTTCTAAGCTACAATAGCTCCATTAGGCACATGCTATGTCCTACTCATATCTATGGGATCTGTATGTGGATCTCTGTATTTGCACTTTAATACAATGTGCATGTCCTCTGCAGTGATAGTTAAGGATCCTCATCACATGCGTTTCGCCCAGTACTAACAAGTACGACATGCGTTCATTTCTAAGCTACAATATCTCCATTAGGCACATGCTATGTCCTACTCATATCTATGGGATCTCTGTTGTATTTGCACTTTAATACAATGTGCATATCCTCTATCTATTGCTCAGTACATATTGCACAATTTTTGTACCCCCTTTCAGCTGTGACTTTTTGCAGCTCTACATGTGCATTTGTTTATGACCGATTTAGTGGATGAGTATGCACTCTCGTCCACCACCCTGCCTATGTACATTTCGTCTGGCACGATACACGGCTGTGGGCCATCTTCAGAAACCAGCAGGAGCCGGCATTTACAGTAGCATCCCGCCGCTACCAGGACAACCGGTGATGTAGCCGGCCCACATGATCTGTCGAGCGTGTGCGGCTTCTCCCCCGTGAAGAGTCCATGGTTTCCCTGGCAACCAGGGGTGGGGCTGGTCTCACATCACACAAGTGTGTGCAGCCTCCCCCACTTGGAGACACATAGGCGGGCGTGACTGACAGCTGGCTCTGCTGCCCTGATGCACTTTCCATTCCCATCCAGAGAGAGTGTCTGCCCCTAGAAATGATCAGCGGCATCTAAAATAGATTTCCAGCCAACAGAAGATGATCCATGCATCTACTTATAGTAACCTCTTATGCCCCACTTTTCTAATTGCTAGAGACCCTTGCTTAGCATGTCTTATGTCTGTTATAACTCTGTACTATGCATTTTTTTATTCTGGTGGCAGTATGATGTCACAGTGACATCTCAGGGAGTCTTGGAATTGATTTGTTTTCATGTTGTGTATTATATATATATGTGTGTGTGTGTGTGTTTTTTATTGCCCCTTCATCACTTGTCTTTGCCTGAGGAAGGGGATCCTGCGAGACCCTGAAACATTGCATCAGTGTGATTTGCTACACCCACGTCAATAAATAGATATATTTGAATTGCATTTGGAGTACCGGCGTCCATGTTTCTCCCTAAGGTCAGGAGTAAGGTGCAAAATAAGTTGAACATTTTTGTCAGGATCACCATTTTTTAGGCTGATAATCCCCTGTACTAAAACAGTTCTATGATTGTTAGGTGTGTCAGCTCTTCTTTTATTATAAATTATGATATCAGTGGTTTGTAACTTTATGAAAAAAGCAAGGTAGAGTGACTTGTGAGTTAGATACCTAGATATCTGATATGAGGGGAATACCAAAAGTAGAAAAAGGGGGAGAAGAGGTCGCAAACACTGTCCAGTGTGCTGACCAAAGAAGTTACTTCAGACCATATATACGAAAAAACTTAATTTATTAGGACATAGATAATTTATGCATGAGCAAATATTGCACCATATCCCGACACCCCTTAAAAATTTGACAACGTTGTCATACCATTCATGTGCATTAATTCACTTCTGAGGGGTTATCTCTAGATCCACCATCGATGGTATATATAACACTCCTATGGATTAACTTATATATACAAAACTTGCTGCTACCCACCAATTCTGGAATGTCAGTCCAACTAAATTCACTTATAATTGCATAAAATATCCGCAGGCTATCAGCCCATCAAAAGTGAGCACTGTGCAAAAGGTATCGTAGGCTGATCCGTGGGCTGCGTATATCCAATTTCCTGAAAGTCCTTTAAACAAACACCTGATCACGACTTCCAATTAGTGCAAAATGATCCCTTGCAGGGACAATACAAAACAAACCATGTATTTTTTATTTCTCCTTTGACGGCGTTATATAGGCCTGTAGAGCACAGATTGAACTTAAACAGAAAGAATCCACTGATCTATTAAACTGAATTAAAGCGCCATCTTTGATTTTCAAAGTATTTTTGATGAGTCCAATCTTTTTAAGGACGGAATGAATGGCCGTCAATGTATTCAAACGCATATCTTGGAAGTGTGGCTTATATTCAGAGGTCCCCGAAACATGCACTCATACATCGGGATGGCCCTGAGTTGGTTGCAAAGGAGCCAGCACGCTGTGAGATTTCAGATACATTGTATATAATACACACAGTGTCCAGTTTCTACCTTCACGGCACTTTTGTTTGTTTTGTATGTAACAATTTTATTAATCTAGTGCTTATCAGGTACTAACCGGTTTTACAGATAGTACCGGAATACCAAAAGTAAGGGGTAGAATGCCTCTAAAAAATGTTGTATTCCCTGAAGAATCCTAATATTCAAATTGTAGCAGGCTTATCCTCAAAAAGGTGAATAGTTTGGAGAAGGCAGGGGAAGGGAACAATCTAGGACAACATAGATGAACTGCAAAGTGAGCTGAATTGAAGAATGTTTTAAATAAGATATTTTGGCCTAGATTGTTCACTCTTCCTGCCTTCTCCAAACGTTTCCCCTTTTGTGAAAAACCCTGTAGGATTTTGTTTAATTAACTTTGTAATGAGCTAGACAAAGTGAGTTTTGATTTTCTAAAAGGGAAAGAGATGGTTCTGTTACAGTTGAAATAATATTTTCACCAAATAGACTTTTTGTATGTGTTTATTCTCGGGGCGAGACACTGCTAATCTGGCTGTTAGATTGTACACTTTCAGTTAGGGGCTCCATTATAAGGGCAGACAATAATTGAGATTGAGGGTAGCCCTGTATCCTGCCATTTGTAATCGAAAATATATGAAATACAATTCCTAAGGCATATACTTGAGCTGAATGCTTGGATTTCAAAGCTAGCATAGTTGAAAAGAGGGATCCTATAATAGCACATTTTTGGAGGATATGTTTCATCTAGTCCTAATGGATCCTGTTAAAGGATACTATAAAACAACTATTGTCAATAGCAGGGATGGGTACATTGTCAAATGTCTATACCTAAATTTAACAGCCTGCTATTTATGGGAATTTAACTAATGTACGAGTATTGACCAAGGCTTTAGAAGAAATCTTAAGCTCAGTATTTAGAAATGATTTCCCTGTGACAGATTGCTATTCCTTTTTTAACACAAGTTTTTTTTTTTCTTTCTATATTCATGTTGAAGTTGCATCAATATTTAAGAAAAGTTAGATATGCCTTTGGGATAAATGAACCGGCACCATTTTTTAATGAATACGGAGAATTTGTTTATCACTACAAAATAATAAATTGTATACATAAGGATAGATATAATGTGATTTATAAGGATGTGGGAAATGTTACATCCTGGGCACCAGAAGATCAGCAACTTCAAATTAATACTAACGCCATAACATGGAAGTTCGGTGCTGAGGTAGGTCCAAAATGTAAACTTGGATCAATAGTAAGGATTAAGCCGTTGAGCCTAAAAGAGTTACTAGAAGAAAAAGAATTAAGTAGAGATAAATCACTTTTGCACATTTTGCTCACAGAATTATATGTGTGATTATACATATTCATATTGTATGGGTTCCATAAGCATAGCTAGATAATTCTACACTAATGTCTCACAGCCATATACTTCCTATGAACCTGAGCAAATTTTACATTTCTGCATTTTTTACCTGAAAAGTTGCGTTGACTGCTATCATGTGGAGATCAAAGGTCAAAAGTTCTAGCCAACACCGCCTAGAGGATCAATATTTGTTTCAAAAGGTTTTTTTATTTTTTTCCACATATATAAGTTGAGTTACAAACATTGCGTACACCCAAACATTTGGGCGTCAGCATTTAAAAGCTTTACAATCAGTGGTTTCTGCACTTAAGAAATAAAAATGAATACAATCTATTGCAAGGTATATTAATTCGTGCTCAAGCTGCGTCCGAGACTTGAGTGGATTCGGTCTTCCTGGAACTAGGCAGCGAGGATTTTTGCAATCACAAAAAGAACATAATGGGGGAACAGGGAGGTGTGGTGAGAGGAGGGGGGGTAGGGAGGAGCAGGAAAGTAAAGGGGGAATGGGCGTAGTCGTGACGAGAGTTCCGGCATGCACCCTGGTCGTTAGATATTAGGAGGTATTGGTGATGGGGGAGCTATTATAGGGTCACCAAACAAGTATTAAAGGAGGGTGGGAGGAAATGACAAATCCATGGCTCCCAGATTGCCTCAAATGCACTAGTGCGGTCCATTAAACGTGCTGACAGTTTCTCGTTAGAGAAGATCCAGTGGATTCTATTTTTGAATGTTTGGAATGGGATTTTACGGGTGAACCACGAGGTGGCTATGGTGTGCTTAGCGGCCGTGAGGACATGGAGAACCAGTTTAAATTTGAGATGGGAAACATTCACGGGTTTAACATTAAGTAGTGCAGTTTGAGGGGTTGGTGAGACATGGACTCCCGTGAGGGTGGAGAGCATTTTGAACACTCTAGACCAGGATCAATATTTGACAGCAGCCACTGCAGCTACTGGTGTATTACTCAGTCAGTCTGGACCATCATTTTAATTGCTGGCAGGAGGAATGGAAGAAAGGGGCAGGACATGCTACATATGCCCTGTGTACTTCAGTAAAGTTTTTTTGGGTGCATGCCTGAGGTCCTCAACTGGCAATGTACATTATCTCTCTGGACAATTCTACTTTTATGTTTCCTGTTTGAACACGGTTCACTTACAGTAATTGTACAGATATTTACATTTCACCTTAAAATTAATAACTAGTGAAACAAATGCAATGATTACTTTCTATAGAATAAGCCCAAACCCAATGGCGTATTTGCTCTCCAAAACTTTAATAGTTACTGCCAGGCTGCTGTTCTCACTAGAGTCCTTAGAGATTGGTAAACATCCAGCTAAGCACTACTGATCCTGACACAATGCTCTGGGTTATTTCTCCTCCTTTACCTTATACTTCCACACTAATTATTTTATCTTTCACAATATTCAAGCACAACATTGGCTGTGTAACTCACCATTACTCCAATTGCTCCCATTTATTCTTTTGACATTGCCTCATGGTTCCCTACTTTCATAATTGCCCACCTGAGAAGCCTTTTTTTCTGTCATGTTGTACGAGCTTCCATCTTAAAACCTCTCTCAGCTATGACAGACACAGCAAATAACAGCAGCTGGACACACTCACATATTCACTCTTCCATTTTATATAGTCCCTTCCATAGCTGCTTTGTTTCTTTGCTGAATTTAACCCTCTTGAAATCATGTTATCATCACCTGCACCTCCCACGAAATTGTCTCTCAGCCATCTAATTTTATTTCACAAATGAATTTTTCTCCATATCCACAATTTCTGTCAAATCAGGAAGCAGATTGGTCGAGAATCATAAACAAAATATTTCTCATCTCTGTCATGGAACTTTTATATTTTGTAAGACTGAGGAAATTACCTATAAAGGTCTGTCTGACTTGCACAAGACTTCTATGATATTGCATTCAATATTTCCAGAGATGTCTCCTCAATGTTGGAGAAGCTGTGTGAATGTAGGTACTTACATTCATACAGTTCATACATTTTATTTTCACTCACTGCTGTTCGGCATCTTTAAGAATAGCCCGAACAGCAGTGAGTAGCCTGTCGGAGGTTCGGCTCAGGCTGAGTTGAACTCCTTCTGCACTTCAGGTCGGCCGAACATGCTGAGCATGTTTGGCCGACCCGAATCCACGCGAAGCAAGCCGATGTACGGCTGATTTCAGCCGATGTACAGCTGAAATCAGCCGTACCAGCCTGAAGTGAATAGCCGAACAGTGTTCGGCTCACTTCACTTCAGGTCGGTCAATTACTCGGCTGCTTACGGCAGCTTAGTGAATAGACCCCTGAGTATATGCACTTTATAATATTAGAGATAGTGCAGTGTTTTTTGTTTAATATAAAGAGGTTGATAGTTAAAAGAGTTATCAGAATGAATGTACAGTTCACTAACTGACCCTAATCTCTGCCTGTGTAGTTTTTCAGCTTCTCCTATCCTTTCCCTACAACAGCATTCAATACAGTGGCTGTTCTCTAACCCTTTTTATATTTAGGGGGCTGGCTTATTCTGAAGTCCTCTTACTGGTCCTTCTAAAGTCGGTCATACACTGCTAGATTCACAGGATTTCTTATAGTGGGTGGCCCTGCAGGCTCAGTAAAAGTTTGATTAATCAGCTTTTGTTGAAGGAGTCAGATAGTATCCACAGCCAATCAGCTGCAGCTACTATTCATGTATTGTAACAATGATGGCTGCTGACTGCCAGAACACAATAGCCACAGATGTAGATTCATCATCCTCATTGTTTTGCATGGAATTTTGCTGATTTTTCACAGGAAATAAATCTATAAGTGTAAGTGTATGGCCAGCTAAAAACTGATGTTCATAGTTCAAAGGCCATGAAGTGCATTATGGTTTATAAACATTTCCTGGGTCTCAAACCCATGACAGAATAAACCTGAACCTCATTTCATGTTATTTGATGGACCTTTTCAAAGTAATAATAAGAATATCATCTGATTTTCAGGTCCCGGTATCTCGGTGCTCAGGACCTTGTTTACCTGGAACCAGAAAAAAGTTTGGATATTCGGTTCATGAATGCTGCTATGAGTGTGTCCCATGTCCAGAAGGAGAGATATCCAACATTCCTGGTAGACTTTGTATTGTTTGTTTGTGTTTTGTCTGTTTTTTTCATTACAATGACATGACTTTGTAGAAATACTTTCGGACTTTACAGTCAATAATAAACAGAAAATCAACCTCTTCGGGGATCTGAATATTGTGACAATGACACCCCATCCAGACACACAATCTCCTCACACTATACCTTCTGCTAATCCCTAATACAAAGAATCAGCTCACTTCTGCACCTTCCGGGAAAATGACTTGCACTACAAATGTACTAACAGAGAATAGGAAAAAATATGTAAATGGCCTCATGAGGGTTCAGTTAGCACCACAGAAACCTTTGTGTAAAGTGCTATGTGGGCGGTATCTGGGCGGTGGGAGTAGCTGCAGAAGAGGAACGTCATGGCTGTGGGCCATCCTGTCTTTAGGTCATTGGGCATCACTCATCATGATTAATGTTGCATCGTCATCACTGGGAGATGTCATTCAGATTGGATTTACATTAGGGGTACTATGCCCTTATTCCTTCATATGGAGGGGGACAAACTGGGGCACTGCTTATAAACAGGGCAAATCAGCTCCTCCTTGGTAAAGCACTTGTTCTCCATGTTAATGAGGAGAAAGTTATAATTTAGTGGCAATAGTGATTCCACTACTAAATAAATTACTTCTGGCTGCATCAGCTGGAGGATGAGCCAAACCAACACTCATCCCTTACTTTAATATAGACTTCTGAACACAGGATTAAAGAGCAATAGATAATAAAGAACACACTATATTTGCAGCCAAATTTGACATATATATTTCTTAAAGTGCAAGGTGTGAGGGCAAAAGTGTAGCACCAAAGCAAACAAAACAAAACATGCAGTACATCTCTGCAATACATCTCTATGTTTTATCCTTTTAAAGACCCTGAAAGTATAGAAAAATACCTACTGAGCTGCCAGAAATGCTCTTAGATCCTGCGTCAGTCCTGCCAATGTCTCTATTGCTTATCAAACCGACCCCTGTCCTATTCTCAGGGCCGGTGCTAGGATTGTAGTCAAGGTGGGAGGAGCTCCAGGTGGGGTCCTAATTTAGCTGGCCGGCGACTGCCTGAGGTGCCGCGCGTGTGGG
>NW_017308389.1:176218-189369 GCF_000935625.1 Nanorana parkeri | reverse complement strand
AAAACATAGCGCAAACATCGGGGCATTGTGACAAGTACGAGTACTTGTCAAAATGCCCTGTTTTTTCTGCCCTTACCCTGCAGCGCCGTAAGGCGCCCGCCTTACTTGCCTTGCTCTAGTGCCGGGCCTGCCTATTCTCCACATCATAGATACAATTCATTCTGTAATTCCAACATAAGAACCAGGGATAATTGGACTTTTTGAGATGACACAGGAGGTGTGAGCAGGATAGCTCTGATATTCATATAAAATGCTTTCAATGGTGTATAAAGAAAACCAACTATTATATGACAATGCATAATGTTATGTGTAATGTTGGAGAATACAGGTCCTCTTGCTAAAAAGCCTTTCACTACAATATGTTATTGGGACAATGTCTTCAGAATGTGAAGACAGGATATCTTGGAAGGTTTTGCTGTGCAGACTTTTAGTCTCCTAATATTGTACTGTGAGTAAGTTCAGGCAACAAAAACATGTTTTAGGGAGGTCTTGTGTGACACCGGTCTTATAAACATGTGTCCCTGTGAAGATGCCAAGTAATGGCAATCAAATTCCAGACGTCCATGGGCCATGATAATCTATTTTCCTAATCTTGACTGTATTTTATTTCATCTTTATTTTTTCTTTGTAACTAAATAAACTTCATGAGCACATATTGTTCCTCATCAATTTACCAAATCTATCTATCTATCTATCTATCTATCTATCTATCTATCTATCTATCTATCTATCTATCTATCTATCTATCTATCTATCTATCTATCTATCCAATTGTTCCATTGTTAACTGTGGGGCAACACCAGAAATTTTTCTCAGACACTCTGACACAGATGCTCATTGTTTTGGTATTTTTCTTCCTGCAGACAGTGAAAACTGCATGAAATGTTCTGATGAAGAATGGCCAAATGAGAAGAAGGATCGCTGTGTTCCAAAATTGGTGGAGTTTCTCTCCTACACTGATGATACAATTGTTGCAGTATTTTCATCTGTTTCCATCCTCTGTTGCCTTCTGACAGGTGTAATATTGGGGATGTTTAGACATTACCAGGACACACCCATTGTTAAAGCCAATAACCGGAACCTGAGCTATCTTCTCCTGGTCTCCATCATGTTGAGCTTCCTCTGTGTCTTCTTGTTCCTCGGCCATCCAGTAGATGTAACCTGCATGCTGCGTGTAACCTCTTTTGGTGTCATCTTCTCAGTTGCCGTCTCTTCTCTACTTGCCAAAAGTATCATGGTGTGTATTGCTTTTAAAGCCAGCAAACCTGGGAGTTCCTGGAGGAAATGGATGGGAATCAAATTGCCAAATTCTATCATGTCAGTGTTGTGAATGGTGCAAGTTATAATCTGTGTCACTTGGTTGTCTATATCTCCTCCCTTCCAGGATCAGGACACTCACTCTTATCAGGGAAAGATTATCATTCAGTGTAATGAGGGTTCAGCTATCGGCTTCTACTCTGCCCTGGGTTATATGGGGCTTCTGGCAGCTGTGAGCTTCATTATAGCTTTTTTAGCCAGGACCTTACCGGACAGTTTTAATGAAGCCAAGTACATCACCTTCAGCATGCTGGTGTTCTGCAGTGTCTGGATTGCCATGATCCCGGCTTATCTGAGCACCAGAAGGAAATACATGGTGGCTGTGGAGATTTTTGCTATAATGGCCTCAAGTGCTGGACTTCTTGGCTGTATATTTTTCCCAAAATGTTACATCATTCTGTTCAGACCTGACCTGAATACAAAAACAGGTTTGCTTGAAAACAGAGAATAATTATTTATAAAGACCTCTTTAAATCAAAATATAATTTATGATTACTAGAGATTGGTCTTTGCATAAAGATCCTTGGTTTTTGTAGTTCTGATGTTTAATTCTTTCTTGAGAATGACGAGCAATAATTTGTTTAACAACACAGGATGTTTAATGTGCTGAATCCTCATATCTTCATGTAGAATAATTCTGTATATCAAAAAACATTTTTTATCCGTAAAAAGTAATCATATACAATATATAAATAATAAATACAGATCAGTTACCACAATATAATACAAAGTCTCTATATGTAGGCCCCTGCTTGACATTACATAACACCTCCATATAGTTTCAAATTCATAGATGTAGTTATTCCTGAGATGTTGATACCAGTATTGGGATAAGCTCACTTTTCTCAATATACATGCCAGTAGAAGAACACAAAAAACAGCGCCCTCTCTTCATGTAGTAACATTTATGCTATGGATTGTTGTAAAAGAAAGAGTCATACTCACAAAAATCTATCTGTGTAAAGCATATATAACATGCATTCATCAAGATCCAAATGCCTGCCAGCACTGTACAACCGATTGGATTTAAAAGTATCACAGTATGCAATAGATATGGCTATGTTTTTTGCGTTTCAATGGCTAAACCATCTTCTTCAGAACCGAGTGCAAAACATGATGAATTCAATATTAAATGCACAACACAACACATGCATTTGCCTAATGTTTTCTACCAAATACATGGCATGTTCATATCTGGCAGAAGTAGTTTTGCAATCAGCTCACATATCAACTATTTCCCTGCTCGCTGCTAAAAAGAGCTGAAAAACAGCAGCTGCAGATGCACAGTCAGTGATTTTATCACATACCTGGCTGGAGACTGGTTGGATGAGGAGGCTCCCTTTGCACCTTGTGTCCCCCAAACTCTGAGGATAGGAACAGAGCCTGAGAAATGGCAAGTAACATGGGTGCCAGTGGATGGGGCAACACCGTGCCAGACAGTAGTCCAGAATCAGGATCGGGAAGAGCAGAGGTGAGGTCACACCAGGGGGGCAGCAGGATACCAGAGCAAAAGGCAGAATCGAGTTCAGGCAAGCCAGGTGTCACAACAGTTGAGCACCGAAGTACAAGGGATGAGGCAGAGGCAAAGTCCAGTAACAATTCCAAGGTCAATAGGCAGGCAGCAATCAGGAGCAGTCAGATTCCGGGTCAAGGTGCAGGAGCAGAAAACAGGGAGAGCAAACAGGATCACTGGGAACAGCTGAAAGACCATCCAGCAACTAAGCCCAGGCTGTGCTTGCTTTAAATAGGAAGATCAATTCAGAGGTACTGCATCACTTCCTGTGCGCCAGATTAGCACGTCTGTGCGCCAGATTAGCGCGCTTGTGCACCTATGTCCCGATGCGCGCAAGTGCCTGTTTTCCCATGGTATGAAAAACGGGACTACGCACATGCGCAATTGACCTGGATACCTTACAGATTTTTCCTCTTATATAGCATTTAATATCATGAATGTGGCTTTAGTACTCTTTGAGGAAGCCTCTGTATTGACTGTCATCACCTCTCACTTTTATTAGAATTCCCATAGAAAATGGAAAACACAGCAGAAAAAAACCTGGTAAAAAAGTTTGTAAATACAGTATACTTACCTTACCCCCAGCGTCTGCACTTCACAGTGGGACATCATATTCTTTTCAGAGAGATCTTTGAATGATGAGGATCCCCAATCTCCATCAATTCACAGCAGGCATGCTTTATTTTGGATTCTATAAAATGTATACTAATTTGCGATTATTTCTCCTTTTTGGATGAATTTTTCATCCAGACTAAGGGCACAGCTATTGAGGCCAAGTTTGCCCCGAGTTATGCCAATCTCTTTATGCGATTTTGGGAGTCAAATTATATTTGGTCCAATAATCCATTTGGGGCAAACCTGGTTCTCTTCGCTAGATATATTGATGATATATTTCTCATATGGGATGGCAGTAAGGACAAACTACTAGAATTTGTAGATTATTGTAGCCATAATTCTATTCTATCAAATTTTTACATATAATTGACTATCATTCCTTAGTGTGGACCTAGAATTAGGCCATGATGAAATGGATTTAATTACATCTAAAACCCATTTCAAACCTACAATGGGTAATTCCTCTGAAAATGCAGCTAGTGCATAACACCCTAGGTGGATTAATAACATTCCAGAAGGTCAATTTAGATGCCTTAGAAACACGTGTTCTAAGTTAGAAGATTATCAATAACAGGGATCCATACTTAAATAAAAGTTTATGGATAAAGGATATGATGTTAGATGGATAGAAAGTACTGTCAAAAAACATGAAGTTGATCATGCAAAACGTGTGAGGCTAAATAGTGGTGATGAGTCATACAAATGATCCTTTTGTACCCAATTAAATAAGGCTGCCTTTCAGATCTGAACATTGTACTTGGGATGGCTCTTGGCGAACTTGGTCAGGGGCGCTACTCCTACATCTCACATACTTCGTCTAGCTGACGGGGACGGCATTATTCATACTGATCCAGAGAAATATCCGTCGATTAATCTGCCGTCCCTCTCAGCTGAAGATGTGCAGATGCTCAACTCTGATATCACTATGCAGGAACTATTAGGAGTCATTAAAAACACCCCCCTGTCCAAGACGCCGGGACCTGATGGCCTGTCCTCCGAATTCTTTAAAATTCTAGTAGAAGATATCCAGCCTCACTTACTAGCCCTGTATAATCACATTCTGTGCGTTAAACAGTACCCCCCAACTTTTAACAACGCTTATATACGTCTTTGTTGAACCAAGATGCAAGTATCTGTCTAAGATTATGGCTTACAGATTGTCTTCCCTCCTGCCTAAACTTATTTCCCCTAATCAAGCTGGATTCATGACAGGCCGCTCGGCCATGCTGAATATTCGTAAAATACTGTTTGCTTTGGAACATGTTCGTCTCTCTGATCCGACGCCTTCTCCGCGTCCAATAGCTTTGTTGGCATTGGACGCGGAGAAGGCCTTTGATAATGTAAATTGGTATTGGCTTTGCATGGGTATATCTGGCAGGTTTCTACATTTTATTTCCACTATGTATTCCTCCCCCAAGGCTTAGATTTACACCTCCACACACCTTTCCTCCCCTTTCCCTTTATTCAAAGGTACACGACAGGGCTGCCCATTGTCCCCTCTGCTATCATTGTCCCCTCTGCTATTTAATATAGCCATCGAACCGCTCTCCCTCTCCTTCTCCTCCCCCCACTTATTTAACGGTCTTAACGTGGGAGCCGAGGAGGTTAAGTCCATGCTGTTTGCTGATTACATATTACTGCTCTTGTCTGATCCACAAAAACAAATACCAACTCTGATTAAACACATCCAATTCTTTGGCACTTTTTCGGGCCTAAAAATTAACTTTGACAAGAGTGAAGTGCTATTTCTCTCACAGAAGGCGGATCGGCACTTGTCATCCTGGGCTCCACAATTTAAACTACAGGTTAGGTCCCACTCCCTTACATACTTAGGTATCCACATCCCCCGCTCTATCACTGACCTATATGCCCTAAACTATACCCCTATCATCACGAAAATACTACACGAGCTGAACTCGTGGCAATCTCTCCCGATCTCCATGCTGGGCAGATGCCACCTGATCAGGATGATTCATTTTGCCCGGATTCTCTACCCCCTTCAGACCTTACCCCTTCTCTTCAAACACAAAGATGTACAGCTACTAAATAAAGCCTTCTCGTAATTTATTTGGAGAGGCAAACGGTCCCGGATTGCGCTCAAAATATTACAGCTACCCAGATCAGAGCTGGGGGCCAATTTGCCAGATCTCCGGCTTTACAACCTGGCTAGTAATTTTCGGTACGCTAGAGACTGGATAAATGGCACCTCTTATTACTCCAACACAGAGCTGGAATCACAAGTAGTATCCCCCTGGTCTCTTGCAGGCATGCTCCACACTCCCCATCATAAGCTCCCCCTCACCTTAAGCAGAATATCTTCCTGAGAGACACGGTTATCACCTGGCGAGAGGTGAGGAAGCTTGTAGGCCTCCACGGCACGATTTCTCCTTGGATGCATATAACCTCTTCTCCAATCTTCCCCCAGGGACGCGAATCACAGGCATTCAAGCTTTCAGAGTCCAAATGCATTCACAATATACGGCCCTTGTTGTCCCCACGGGGACATTGCTTGCACCTAACGGACCTATCCCACCTTTTCAACATACCATCACAGCACTTCCTACAACACCGCCAAATCTCCGGCTTCATCAGAACCCACTTACCCCCACCTTCCGACATGACCTCCGCAGGGACATTCTCTTGCATGTTAGACACCTCCCCATCCAAGCTATCCCTATCCGGCCTACATGTACTTCTGAGAGACCGTGATTTACGGGCACAGAAATCCTTCCCCAACTTTGTCCGCCCATGGGCCACACTGACGGAACAAACCACACAAGACACATACGACATCATCCTCCGTGGCAGGCATAACGTGTGCAAATCCGATGTCTGTGAAACATGGCGAGAACTACAATTCAAATGGATTCATACGGCTTACTATGCGTTCAACTTCACTTCCGTATCTCCACCCGCTGACTGGCTCCTTCAATGCCACAAATGTTCCCTCGGCCCGACCTAACACATCAGATTTGGTCCTGCCCCACCATCCAAACGTTCTGGCACTAGATACTTACATACATGCATTCTCTGACCTGTGTGACCAGGGAACCCCACCCTACTCTGTGCCCACTTCAAGACCCACCTCAGCAGACACAACCTCGCCCAGCTCCCCTCTCTTCCTGGGAACACCTATGTCTCTTAGCATCCAAAAAAATTATCCTGACTAAGTGGCTCACTGCAGATGCCCCAACAGTGTCGGATGTAAGAGCTGTCCTTTTCAGGCTTATGCTCCTGGAAAAACTAGACACTAAATTCAACTCCTGTCGGACCAGCAAATTCTTTCAGAACTGGAAGGCATACCTCCCAACAGAACTGACCTTAGTGCAACTCAAAGATGTCATGGCCACTTTCCAATACACGCACTGGTACCTCATGGCTTAACTTGACGGCTCCCTAGGAGCACTGGACGTCCAATGACAAGGCACATATCCTAGTTATGCCGTCCTGGCAGGGGCGCCTGTCCCTGGCTCCACAAATCAACCGCACTTTGCGCCGCTGACCTGATAAATCATGGAATACATGATCTCTGGTTTTGAACAATCTGACAGTATTCACACTCTAAGACCATATTGTGCCTTTCATTTATTTTTTCTTTCTTTAGTTGGAATCTCAAACCATTTCCTGATTCAATATGTCGCCAGCTCGTTGAGGTTTTGGCTTTGATTTTTGTTCTTGTTCTAGATACTCTGAAGTTTTGTGTTACTTCACACCTTCCTAATACATCCTGATTCTGTTATGTATGTACTTTCACATCGTTTGCAGCTGTAAGTAATTATACATACTAGCGTAATTGGCTATTATGCAAGTTACTTATGTCGATGTGTTCACATTTATGACCTTCACTTTATGGATGTAACAAGTTGCAATCTTGTACTGTATTAATGGAATTTTTTTCTATAAGAATCTATATGCTAAAAAAAAAAAACATTGGAGGATTTTGATGGAAGAAGCCTTCCTGAAAAATACTCTACTGACATATCCGAAAGTAATTGTTTAAGAGACAAAAAATACTAAAAAATATAATGCCTCCCAGTAAGGTGAATGAATATACCTGGTCAAATGGGAAATTTTAAATGCAGTGTACATAATTGTGGAGCCTGTCGGCACATGTGGCATAGCAAAGAAAAGAAATAACCGTTAAGGAAAATATTATTCCTATTCAATTTATAAATTGTGCCACTGAGCATGTGATTTATGCGTTATTGTGCCCCTGTGGTAAAATATATGTGGGGAGGAACTCTTAGGACGAGGTTGGGTGAACATAAACGGAAGATAATTAATAAGAATGATAAACACTCTGCCCCTAAACATTTTTTGACACATTATAATGCGAGTGTAGAAAATGTAAAAGTCTTTGGAATTGAGGCAATCCCAACCATGAGAGATTCAGACATTCGAGACAAAAAACTGCCAAAGAGAAATGTTCTGCATTTTTACACTTAAAGGAGAACTATGGGGTCAGTGTTTTTCCCCATAGTTCTCCTTGGGGTAACGGGAGGACACAAACTAGCGTCCTCCTGTTACCCTAAGCTCAGTATACTGAGATGCCGCACCTGGAGCGGGAGGGGGGAATCCAGCCCCTCCCCCTGTCACGGCAGAGAGCCGTGACAGGATCGAGAGGTGAGGGAACCCGGTATGTGTTCTCTCACCTCCCGATCTACTGAGCCGACCTGTGACAGTCTCATTGTCACAGGTCGGCTTAGAACTATGAGGTGAGTGGAAATCACTCATGTCATAGTTTTCCTTTAATAGTTTAGCGCCTAATGGCCCCAATGAGCCTTTCGAAGTAGCCTCAGTTATTTAATATTCCAGTAGTTATAAGGTCAGGTACTGTAAAATAATGTAACTATCTTTAATAGTAGTATTTTAATTCCTGATACATCAGTTTTAGATTAGATTAGATTTTAGAAGCTAGTCTCTAATGGCCTTTATATATATATATATAATTTTTATTATTTTGATAATATTTTGTATTGATCAAGTATCATCAGATTTAGTTTATGTATTTACATGTGTGTGTGTATAGGCTTTTGCATGTGTACATGTATATACAGTATCTCACAGAAGTGAGTACACCCCTCACATTTTGGTAAATATTTTATGATATCATTTCCTGTGACGACACAGAAGAAATGGCACTTTGCTACAATGTAAAGTAATGAGTGTACAGCTTGTATATCAGTGTACATTTGCTGTCCCCTCAAAATAACTCACCACACAGCCATTAATGTCTAAACCACTGGCAACAAAAGTGAGTACACTTTGGGCCCCAAAGTGTCAATATTTTGTGTGGCCACCATTATGTTCCAGCACTGCCTTAACCCTCTTGGACATGGAGTTCACCAGAGCTTCACAGGTTGCCACTGAAGTCCTCTTCCACTCCTCCATGATGACATCACGGAGCTGGTGGATGTTGGAGACCTTGGGCTCCTCCACCTTCCGTTTGAGGATAGCCCACAGATGCTCAATAGGGTTTAGGTCTGGAGACATGCTTGGCCAGTTCATCACCTTTAACCTCAGCTTCTTTAGCAAGGCAGTGGTCGTCTTGGAGGTGTGTTTGGGGTCGTTATCATGTTGGAATACCGCTCTGTGGCCCAGTCTCCGAAGGGAGGGGATCATGCTCTGCTTTAGTATGTCACAGTACATGTTGGCATTTATGCACTCATGCAACCCCAGACCATGACACTCCCACCACCATGCTTGACTGTAGGCAAGACACACTCGTCTCTGCACTCCTCACCTGTTTGCCGCCACACACGCTTGACACCATCTGAACCAAATGTGTTTATCTTAGCCTCATCAGAACACAAGCCATGGTTCCAGTAATCCATGTCCTTAGTCTGCTTGTCTTCAGCAAACTGTTTGCAGGCTTACTTGTGCATCATCTTTAGAAGAGGCTTCCTTCTGTGTCAACAGACCAATTTGATGCAGTGTGCGGCACATGGTCTGAGCACTGACAGACTGACCCCCCACCCCTTCAACCTCCGCAGCATTGCTGGCAGCACTCATATGTCTATTTCCCAAAGGCAACCTCTGGATATGACGCTGAGCACGTGCACTCAACTTCTTTGGTCGACCATGGCGACGCCTGTTCTGAGTGGAACCTGTCCTGTTAAGCAGATGTTTGGCCACCGTGCTGCATCTCAGTTTCAGGGTCTTGGCAATCTTCTTATAGCCTAGGCCATCTTTCTGTAGAGCAACAATTATTTTTTTCAGATCCTCAGAGAGTTATTTGCCATGAGGTGACATGTTGAACTTCCAGTGACCAGTATGAGAGAGTGAGAGCGATAACACCAAATTTAAAACACCTGCTCCCCATTCACACCTTAGACCTAACAAGTCACATGACACTGGGGAGGGAAAATGGATAATTGCCCCAATTCGGACATTTTCACTTAGGGGTGTACTCACTTTTGTTGCCAGCGGTTTAGACATTAATGGCTGTGTGTTGAGTTATTTTGAGGGGACAGCAAATGTACACTGATATACATGCTGTACATTGATATAGAAGCTGTACACTCACTACTTTACATTGTAGCAAAGTGTAATTTATTTTGTGTCGTCACGTGGAATGATATAATAAATATTTACAAAAATGTGTGGGGTGTACTCACTTCTGGGAGATACTGTATGTTTATGTCGACCATATGGAATCCAAAAGTCAAACTGTGGTCAGCGCCTAGTACAGAACATTGTGTGAAATTTCAATTTGCTTTTTATTTCATTTTATTTAGCAGTTAATATTGTGTTTTATAGTTTGATATACATACTATGCAATTTTTAAGTGTGCAACTACGAATTAATTATACATTTTTATGTTTACATTTTAAAGACAATCAATAAGAGGTGTAAGTAAGATAAAATCACTGCAGAGTAAGAAGCAGTCATAAGCTAAGCGATTATATGTTCAGGTAGAAATAGCATGACTATCCCATCATTTGTACTAATTAGACACCATGTTGTGTGCCTGCTAATTAGCTGGATTGAAGCTGTGAACCGTTTTGAGTATCGGTCACGTCTTCCAATGAAGAATCAGTGACTCTGTGAAATCGTATAGTGGTGGGATAAGTCTGTGCATCTGAACCAATAAGCTTAGGACTAGTCACAGATGGGAGACCTCTGATTGGCTAGTTTCCAATCTTATACCTGCTCTCTAGGAAGGAAGCTATGATTTTGGGGAAGGGGGTGTGTCCCTGAAAGGCGTCAATCTAGCGTACTGCAGCCGGGGGATGGTAACCGGAGGCAGTTTTTGATCCAAGTCAGGGTGGGCAGAGAAGAGAATGGAGAATAATAATTTTCCTACACATGTGACATTGAATTGCATTATGAAATGAAGCAGCATCAACAAAGGGTGAACTGTGCAGGAGGGCAGAGTAGTGTTTGCACCCTGGGCCAGTGACTCTGCAGTTATATTGGCCCCCCAGACCCATTTCCAGCCCCAACCAAGTCCCATTCCGACCTTTGTCATCACAGAATTTCACCTGCTGTGACAACAACTCCCCACTCACTGCTGTCACTAGTAAACACAGAGCTGGCATGTCTCTACTGCGGCAGTGGAAGTGAGTGGAGGTATGCCAGCCCTGTGTTTACTAGTGAAAATAGTAAGGGGGAGAGCTACTGTCACATGATGTGCAGTCCCATGATGGCAGAGGTCTGGATGGGGATTGGGAAGAAAGGGGGTGGAGAATACTACAATATCATGGAGGTCAGAGGGAGGAACTAGTATGAGCTGCAAGGAATGATAGACACTACATGAACTAACCCTCCTTCCACACAGAGCTTTCCATAAACTGACAAATGGCTGCCCGGAACCCATCCTTTTATAGATAGGAAAGCCTCCAATATTGGCCCTCTAAGACACCTTACATAAGTTCAAAGGCCATGCAGTGCATTGTGGTTACAAAGAATGTGATTCTTTTTTAATTACATACTGGAGGGAATGTCAAGTGAATGTGCAGGGTAGGTAACATTCTCCCTAATTATACAACTTAGGGTGAAAGTTACAATGAAGATATTTTGCTATTGAAGAAGAAATGTTACCAAATGTCAGGGAATGTAATTCTCACTGGGGAAAGGTGGGGGGCGTGTCCACTATTATTGCTTCATAAATAGCGTGAAAGTCTCTGAAAGAGTAGTTGGCAAATTCTGGGCCAATGTCAGACACGCTGGTCATCAATCTGTGTATAAAGGAACCCACCATAGTAACACTTGTTTTATAATTATCACTGGACAAACTGGAAGCTATGTTTATTTATTTGTTTATTTATTTATGTTTAATTGTATTATTTCTTATGGCTCTTAAATACACAGATAATTAGATAATTCTTGAATTAAATAATTAATTAATTATTTAATTAAAAAAGTGTAATTGAATGAATAAATACATTTAAACAAATATATTTATAAAGAAATATTTTCATACTGGATACAGTTACTGTTGAGTTAATAGTTGTATAGCTAAAATGTGAAAATGGCTCTGGAATTTAACTGGTTAAGATTAATATTATCAGCGTGATCAGAAATGTCATTTTCTGTAAACATTTTCATTTAAAATCTCATAGAGATTTCTACCTGTAGAATCAGGTCAGAGAAAAGAATTGTATTTCGCAGAAGCCAGACTGCGCTCCCCCTCCCATCATCCTCCTCTCCCCCTCCCTCCATCCTCACCTGCTCACCTGGCTAAATCTATCAATACACGGTAGTCTTTGTTCTCTCGTTGTATCAATACGCGGAGGACATTGTCACATGGATACATAATTACACAGATATCACATTAATAGAAATACAGATTACATCACCTCATCCTCCCTACTCCACTCCCTCCCGGTGGAGACTCTCCTGGGGCACCGACCAGCCAAGTGATGATTACAATGAATGACAATACGATTCTTTTCATAGCTATACTGAACTGCAGAAGTTTTATGATTTTATTATAACATTATCTGCACCTTCCTTGTGGACAATAACACTGAACAATGTCACAGCAGCAGCACATGAGAGATATTCTGATATACAAGAACTTGAATTAAACACGAGAAAAGTTTTACACAAGTTATGTCTGAGAAATCACAAACACTTCAATATAACAGTTTCATTATTAATAGATGGAAAGATTAAACAAAATGTAACATACAATGTATCAGAGGTGATAGTACAATATACAGAACTTCACTAAATCACCATTAAAGCCCAACCCCAGCCAGAGTATGATTTATATGTTTTAAAATATTTATTCATTTATTTGATTATTTATTTTTCCCTCAAATAACAAAGTTCCCCAATCAAAACTGATACTTACCTACCACAAAGTGCAACAATTGTCAGTAGAGAAATCAATATACATACATATAAATTTAAATGTGTATGTGTACTACTTCATTAACACATCATTCTGCCTAAAAATTATACATTATAAAATATCTTAATATAATAAAATATATTGTTTCGCTTTGGATAGAGTAAGGAAGGGAAAACTTTTAACAGAATTAGAAAGTAAGGGGAAATATAAATTGGGGCACAATATTTAAAGTGGACCTGAACCAAAAGAACAGAATACATGCTATATTTAATGGAAAATGTAGAAATGTTAATTGACTGTGCACTAGCCTGAAAGATTTACTCTGATATTATCTATATTGCTCTCAGAAAAAGTTTCCTTAACATTTTTATTTTAAAAAGTTTAAGATAAATTATAAATTAATAC
>NW_017308389.1:161763-176205 GCF_000935625.1 Nanorana parkeri | reverse complement strand
ATTTTATGTATAATTTTTTACTTTTTCAAATCACCATTTTATTTTTTATTTTTTTAATTATTATTTCTTACTATTTTTTACTTGTTTAAAGTTTTATTTATTTAATTATTCTTTTATCAATTTGTATATTTTTTTTAAATTAACTTTATTGCTATCACATAAGAGCTAACAAGCCCCCATGTGATAGCAATTGGAGGTGACAGGTTATCTTTATTGACCCTGTCACCTCCAATACAGGAGTTTTGGCACAGCACTGTGCTGGAACTTCTGTGACAGCTAGGATGGGAAGGCTGTCAGCTCTCCCCTCTCACTGTATACACGGAGCGGAGTGGAGAACGGACGTTCCCCACTCTGCTCCCCGCTCTCCATCCTGAAGAGAGGACCTCTAGCTAGTGGGAAGAGAGGTACACGACGGGGGGAGGGGGGGCAGCATTGGGAGGACTGACCTGCAGCCTTATTACTTTGCCAATATTGCCAAGATCACTTATAAACGAATGAGCGGTTTCCCCGCCCTACATGTAGCCCTGCTTGACCTAAAGCTGACCTCAATATAGAAAACAACTACCCGCCCGGCACTGCATGTCCCGGACGTCGGGAGATTTTACACCCCTGGCACCCATCTGCTCGTGGGAAATCCGGCCCTGGGTTTTCCCAAACGTCACCAGCAGAGGGAAATAACTAGTCAGAAGCAGAGCCAGATTAACAAAGGGAAAGGTGGAGCTCCCACTCCAGGACTGCCCCTGCTAATAGTCCCGGGTGACCCAAACAGAATCGCAGCCAGGCAGACCCGACTGGAATATCGGGGGGCCTGACCCGACCAGGCATCCGCGGTCCTCTATTCAGGCATATCAAAGGACCCTAGGTTATACCTGAGCAGAGAGGCACATCTGCTGCGGCCACAGCCGTCAGTCTCACTGACCATCTGGAGCCCTCACTGGCCACCTACAGCCCGCACTGACCACCTGGAGCCCACACTCACCACCTGGAGCTCATACTAACCACCTGGAGCCTGCACTGACCACCTAGAGCCCACACTGACCACCTGGAGCCCACACTGACCACCTGGAGCCCATACTGACCACATGGATCCTGCACTGAAAACCTAGAGCCCATACTGATCACCTGAGAGCCCATACTGACCACCTGGAGCCCTCACTGACCACCTGGAGCCCTCACTGACCACTTGGAGCCTGCACTGACTGCCTGGAGTCTGCACTGACCACCTAAGAGTCCATACTGACCACCTGGAGTCCTCACTGACCACCTGATAGTCCGCACTGGCACCCTGAGAGCTGCACTGGCCACCTAAGAGCCTGAACAGCCTTTTGAGAGCCTGCACAACCCCCCTAAAACTACAGATTAATATTATCCTGCATTACTGTATAAATTATTGCTGGGATTTGTAGTTCCCTATGGCTGATGATATTATTCTGCAGTGCTTTATAATGTATTGCTGGGATTTGTAGTCCTATATAGCTGATGGTAGTATTCTGCATTGCTGTATAATCTATTACTGGGATTTGTAGTCCCCCTACAGCTTGGAGTCAGTGGCAGATCTACCAGGGTCACAGCTGCAACCGGGCCCTGGCGCTCCACCACTGACTCCAAGCTGTGCAGAGACTACAAATCACAGTCCAGGCAGGAGGAAGAGAGCCCTGTTGACCATCGCCATTTCCATAAAAAGACCTCAGCACTAGGCCCGTGATTCTCTTAATCCGGCCCCGGTCAGCAGTACTGAATGTGGTCAGATTGCTTTTGATATTTTCCAATTACAGACTTGCCATACCTTATTCTGCACTGTATCTCTGTGTGGAGGCACTGTATCTCTGTGTTTGGAGGCACTGTATCTCTGTGCGGAGGCACTGTATCTCTGTGCGGGGGCACTGTATCTCTGTGCGAAGGCACTGTATCTCTGTGCGGAGGCACTGTATCTCTGTGCGGAGGCACTGTATCTCTGTGTGGAGGCACTGTATCTCTGTGCGGGGGCACTGTATCTCCGTGCGGAGGCACTGTATCTCTGTGCGGAGGCACTGTATCTCTGTGCGGGGGCACTGTATCTCTGTGCGAAGGCACTGTATCTCTGTGCGGAGGCACTGTATCTCTGTGCGGAGGCACTGTATCTCTGTGTGGAGGCACTGTATCTCTGTGCGGGGGCACTGTATATCCGTGCGGAGGCACTGTATCTCTGTGCGGAGGCACTGTATCTCTGTGCGGAGGCACTGTATCTCTGTGTGGAGGCACTGTATCTCTGTGTGGAGGCACTGTATCTCTGTGCGGAGGCCCTGTATCTTCTGCAGGCTTAGGCGCAACTGTTCCAAAACTACAGATTACAACACACAGAGCCAACTCATCACAAACAAGTTCAAAGACAAATGCTATCCAGTCACATTAATTCACAAGGCCTACTCCACATATTTAACACCACCCACTCCCAAAGCCATCACACCCTCAGAAGGTGACACGGAGATGAGATTCATCACCACTTACAACAATAATCACAATGCCATACAGCTGTTTGTAATATCAGATTAGGGGGTCCTCAATCAAGACCTTCTAGATGAGATAGTGAGTCCAAATAGATAAAAGAATAGGTGCTTTATTCTTGCACTGCAGTGGGAAGAAAATGAAGACAGCTCAAAAACCGAGCTAGCATTAAGATCTTCTGGTTAAAAATACACCAAGCATAACATTTACTTTTCATTTTAAATGTTGGTGAATGGGTAGGGTAAACAACTACCCCTTACTGATTCACAAGAAGGGCAGCGACTGGGTGCCCACTTTATGAAAAAGCCCATAAAGGAGCCTTTCAGTTCATCTGAAACGAAGGCTCCGTTTTAAAAGTGATACTGTTACTTTATGATGTCTAAAATAAACAAACAAAATAAAACTACACCAAAAGACAAGAAAAAGGGCAAAGGCAAATTAAAAAACATATTTTATTTGGGGTATTTTGTGTATTTTTAATCATAGTATGCAATAGAACTCAAAAGTTAAAAAACACAATTGTGGGACTTGTTCCATTTTCTTTTTTGAGACAAAATAAATTAAGTCCAACAAAAATACAACTTGAACAATACAATGAGACATTGCATATTTTTTAAATATATTTTTGTTATATGTTTCAAAATATAAAATAAAACATTTACATTTACATTTTCAAGTTTCCCCCACTATCACAAAACCGAAAACCTAATTTAAAACCCTTAAAAACATCAAGTTCCTAAAACCATGCTGTCACCGATGGAATCAAATACGAGAACCTTGACCTGAGAGGATCCAACACAGAATCCAAGAAACGGAGAAGCTTTTTTTTTTGTAGTAATAGCTTATCCTTGTTTTCTCATCACGTATACGTTATCAATATTTTTTCATGATGTATTCACAGCACAATAATAAAATGTAACAATTGGACAGAAGAAACATTTTAAGTATGTGGGAATGAGAGAGGATTTTGTCAATCCTCTCTCCTTTTTATGTAGTTAGAACACTAGTTATTGTATATGACGGGTTTGAATTTAAGTTCACCAATATTTTGTTGTGATAAGTTCAAATAAATCGTAGAATTGTCTTATCTCATAACCCTGGCAACATTTCATAAGTAGGCTGTACCAATAGAGATAAAGTGCAACTGCATTAGTCTGCAAACCAATATCAGACCCAACACCATGTCTGTAGACAATAATACAATTTAAATTTAAGTGAACATATTGAGAAGCAAACCCCCTTAAAACCTCTAGGTGGTCTGATTTGCTTGGTGGTGCAGGCCTGGATAATTACAAATGCAGATTCCATATACAGTCCTTTTTTCTTTATTGGATTGGAGAAAAAAGATCCTCACCTCCCAGTACTAAACCCATCACCTGTCACTGAAAGGTTCAAAGCCAGAACCTCCAATCCCAACCTACGGTTGAGCATTTGATAACTTGAGTGGGACATAATGCTAGAAAGTTTGGGACTTAATTTTTACTTGAACAGAATGCAGGAAGTTATAATTCAAGATATTTAAAAGGGACATTTTATGGCGATCACAGGTGCTTGTAGGAACCCCCAGAAGGTGCAGCATTGTTGTTACGTAACACCATAGGTCATGCCAGGTTCAGGTCAAATATTTTTCAGACATAAAACTATTCTATTCCAATCAACCTCATTTTTGACTCCTCTGATAATTAAAAACAATTAGAATTTTACTTTGCCCAAAATAAGCTTTCTAGAATTTCTCTCAGGTTTTATGATAATTATGTAACATTTAGGGAAAAATATACATCCTAATAATCCAGCACTGGAGGTCAGTATGGCGAATATCTCCACAGCTACTGTATACTTTCCTCTGGTGCTCAGATAAGCCGGGATCATGGCAATCCAGACACTGCAGAACACCAGCATGCTGAATGTGATGTACTTGGCCTCATTAAAACTGTCCGGTAATGTCCTCACCATAAAAGCCAGAACAAAGCTCACAGCAGCCAGAAGCCCCATATACCCCAACATAGAGAAGAACCCGATAACTGACCCTTCATTACACTGAATGATGATCTTCCCAGGAGAAGAGTGCATGTCATACTCTTGGTAAGGAGGAGACATTGACAGACAAGTAATACAGATCAGAACTTGGACAGAAGAGCAGATTATGACAACACAGTTAGAAATCTTCTCTCCCACCCACTTCCTCCAGTAGTTGCCAGGTCTGGAGGCTTTGAAGGCAATGCAGACTGTGATAGTCTTGGCTAGAACACAAGAGACAGCGATGGAGAAGAAGATCCCAAATGACATTTGTCTCAGCATGCAGCTTATATGGACAGGACGACCAAGGAACAAGAAGACACAGAGGAAGCTCAGCAAGATAGAGGTGAGGAGAATGAAGCTCACAGTCCGGTTGTTTGCTCTCACAATTGGAGTGTCCCGGAATAAAACAAACAATGCCAGCATACATAGAGTTGCAACAGAACATAAGAGAGAGATAACCTCAAATGCCCCAGTCATGATGTCTTTCTCATAGGACAGATATTCATATGTTTTGGGGATACAGATCACTTTTCTTTCATCTGGCCACTGGTCATCTGGACATTTGTGGCAGATGTCACTGTCTGCAGGAGGAAGAACAGCATGTTACAAACCTTCACAATTATTAAATCAACTCTAGTTTTTTCCAAAGTAAATTTTTATTTGGTTTTAACAGAACATCACGCACGTGGAGTGCATCAAAAGTACAACGTGTACAGTACAAATAAAAGTGTGATACATGTAAATAAAAAATGAAGAGATACAGTCATTTGTCATTATGAAGTAAGGGATGATGCGGTTGTCAAAACATTTATCAAAGGTGCTATGACTCATTACATTGCAATAAACACAAACCGCTGGAGGTATAGGGGGAGGGGAGAAAAGAGAGGATGAAGTAGAAAAGACAGACAGAGGTAAAGAAAGGAAGAATCACACATTATTGCATCGTGGGAGTCCACCATTTCCATTTTTTGTGGAATGAAGGTAGGGTGCCACTTTTAATCGCATAAAGTCTCTTAAGATCATAGTGTAGGGTTAAAGTTTGGTGTGTTTCACTAACAGAGGCACTAACCGTACTTCTCCAGTGTCTCACTATTGTGAGCTGAGCTGCCAGCAGTGTGTGGACAACCAGAGCTCGGAAAGGTACCGGGAAGCGGTCGATGCCTATGAGTAGGAGTCCAAGCGCTGGGTTGGGAGCCATGAAGCAACCAGTTATCATTGATAGCCACCGAAAAAATGCCGTTCCAATAGCTCGTCAAGGACTTACATCCCCATAAGATATGGAGAAGGGTACCAGTCTGCCCGCACTCCCTCCAGCACAACGCTGACTTGGTCGACGCGAATTTCGCTAGGCGATATGGCTTAAGGTACCATCTCAGAGATATCTTATGGTAGAGCTCCCATAGGTCGGCACTCTTTGTGGCTAGGTAGATGGAGCCGCAGGCATACTCCCATGACTCAGAGGAGAAGGTCTCACCAAGTTCTCTCTCCCAGGCTAAAAAAGCTGGTAGTGTAGTGAAGAGTCTTTTATGTTGGAGGAGATTATAGAAAAGTGAAATTCCCCCTTTATGGGAGGGCATAGAGGAGAGATATTTCCATATTTGCTCTGGCACCCTGGGCCATTCTTTCAGAAGGGAAGGCAGAGCGTGCAAAATTTGCAGATACCCAAAATAATCTCGCCCCTTTAGCTTGTATCATGAGCACAGGTGCGGGAAGGGTTTCATACATAGGCCTTGTAGCAGGTCCTGGACCCAGCCCACCCCCCTGATGGACCACCGTTCATGCGGGAAGTCTGGGATAAGGAGTGCCAGAGCAGAAAGTGGTATTGGGGGAGTAACTAGCTGGTCCGAGGGGGAACTAGTGCGCATAATCGCGCGTGAAGCCTGTACAGTAGCCTGGATAGAGGGCGAGTATTCTGTCAGTGAGGTGGAGGCGTGCATATTAATAAAGGCAAGGGAGTACAGGGAGACTCCCTTAGCCAATGTGCTTTCCAGGAAAGGCCAGATTTTATCTCTCGAGGGGTTCAACCAAGCCTGGAGCTGCGATAGAGTGGCAGCCAAATGGTAGTCCTTAAGGTCAGGATACCCAGTACCACCCACCCTAGGATTTTTAATAAGAGAGGTGCGGGAGCACCTGGGTTTTTTGTTGTGCCAAATAAAGTTAGATAGAGCAGTTTGTAGGGACTTAAAGAATCCGGTGGGTATGGGTATGACCACAGTTCGAAATAAATACAAGAGCTTGGGGAGCGTAAGCATTTTAAAAGCCGCTAATCTAGCTGTCCAAGACAGGAATCCCCTACCCAGCGCTTGGAGCTCAGATGGGAACCGCTCCAAAAATGGACTAAAATTACACTGAAAGAGCTGGTTCGTCGATACAGGTATATGGGTACCTAGATATGGGATGCTACTGGTTGTCCACTCAAAGAGGTAGTCCGCTTGTAAGGCCCTACGAGAAGTCGAGGCCAGGTTGACACCCATAGCATTACACTTACCAACATTGTTTGGTAACTACCAACAAGTTTGTAGTATGACACATTACTAAAATTAGTCAGGATCTGCATCGTCTGCCTCAGGGAAGACTCCGGAGCCGTGAGGGTTAAGAGTACGTCATCAGCAAAAAGCGTGACCTTCTGTGGAGGGAGGGTGGGGTGGACATAAATCCCCTGAACATCTGTATCCGCCCTAAGGGCCTCAGAAAGGGGCTCTATGAGTAGGTTAAATAACATGGGGAATAGGGGGCAGGTAAAAGGCGAGGAGAGTCTCCCTGAGGTGAACACCTGTGCAGAGGGAGCAGAATATAGTGCCATAATCATATCTGTGATATGGCCCTCAAATCCAAACTTCCGAAGCACCCCCCGGAGATATGACCAGTTGACCCTGTCGACCGCCTTCTCTGCATCCAAGGCCAGGAACAGAGAAGGCGCCCGAGAGCGCTCAACATGAGCCAACAGGTTTATAACCCGTCGGGTGGCATCTGGGGCCTCTCGACCCAACGTAAATCCCTTCTGGTCTGGGTGAAGTAAGGTGGGCATGATATCATTAAGGCGGTTGGCTATCAGTTTGGCGTAAATTTTTACGTCCGAGTTTAAGAGGGAAATTTGCCGGAACTTCTGAGGACGGTCCGGAGTCTTCCCAGGGTTAGGTATCGTAACAATCAGAGCACTAGGCATCTCGGCAGGGAAAGAGGCAGAGGTCGCCGCAGCAGCATAGACCCGGAGTAGGTGAGGGCTGAGTGTAGGGGCAAATAATTTATAGTATTCATTGGAGTACCCGTCCGGGCCGGGGGACTTGTTGTTGGGCATGGATTTAATGGTTTTGTTCAGTTCTGTGACAGTGAATGTAGACTGTAGTCTATCAAGTTGGGAAGGCGAAAGTGCGGGTAAGTGAATTGACCGCAAGAATTCGTCTATTTCAGGGCGAGTGGGTTGGTGGGTCAATGGCTCGTCCCGTAAATTATATAGGGATTTGTAATAGGCGCAAAAGGCCTCGGCTATGTCTTGGGGATGGTATAATTTGTGATTATCAGAAGGGCGAAGTAAATAGGGAATTCTAGTGCGTGGGCCTTCAGGCTAGAAGCCAGAAGCTTGCTGGCTTTACTGCACTGACGTAGAAGTTAGACTTAACATTCAAGGAATGTCTGCAGTGTTGTTCCATAAGGAGTTTTCTAAGGTCCAGACGTAGTCTGGACAGAGTCAAGGAACGGCTAGGACTAGGTTGCCTCTTGTTCTCAGTCTCAAGTGTGCGGATATTAAAAATAAGCTGGTCTAGTGCTCGCAACCTCTGTCTCTTATACCTAGAACTGTGCTGGATCAGTAGACCCCTTATGTACGCCTTATGGGCGTTCCACAACGTAAAAGGGTCCTCCACCGAGGATGCATTAAGCTCAAAAAATTCAAGCAAGCTCTTACTAATAGATTTCACAGTGTCAGTCTGTTGTAAAAGAAAAACATTGTTACGCCAAACAAAAGTGTTAGAGGTAGGTTGATTGTATGAGATTGACATGGAGACAGGGGCATGGTCAGTCCAGGTGATATTGTGAATGGAGGTACGTTGAATCCAAGGCAGTAGTGTGCGGTCCACCGGGAACAGGTCTATCCTGGAGTAAGACTTGTGTTGGGAGGAAAAGAATGTGAAGTCTCGTTCGCTGGCGTGTTGGCAACGCCAGATATCGAACAGGCCATTGTTATTGATAGTAGGCTGAAGTGTTGGCAGTCGCGCAAAGGTGAGGAGGTAGAGTCCATGGATCTGTCCGGGACCAGATTAAAGTCCCCACATACGATCAGTGCCCCTTTTTGGAGTTTCCGAGCCCTCTTAAGCAGGCAGGTAACAAATCTCGTTTGGTGGGTGTTGGGTGTGTAAAGATTCACAATGGTATAGGTTTTAGAGTTAATGGAGCATATCAAGATGATGTAGCCACCCATTGGGTCGGTGTGGGCCTCCAATTGCTGAAAGGATACCGTGTCTCTGACGGCCACAAGGACACCCTTGGATTTGGAGGTGGCGTTAGCTGTAATGATAAACGGGAAGCTCCTGTGGGAGCACTGAGGTGGAGCGGATTTGTTAAAGTGGGTCTCTTGGACACACACCACATCCGCGTGGTGCTTGACAGCTTCAAGCCACAATGAACGCCGTTTAGCCGGATGGTTAAGGCCCTTGGCGTTAAGGGATAGAAATTGTACTGCCAACTGGACAACTGTAGCGTAGGTAAATGCATGTGTAGTACTCACAGGCGTACGTCAGGAGGCCAGGCTGTAGGAAGAATATGTCTTAAGTGGTGTAGTCGAGCTTCCGGATGAGATCAAGGCTATGGAGTGGAATCTCGTTCAGCAGTTGAAGGTATCTCTTGGCGATGTGTGAAGAGAGAAGAAGAGAAAGCAAAGTCTGTAGTAAAACTAGTAAAAAGGCATCAAAATGGAACAAGTCCAATAAAAAACATTTCCCCGAAGGGTCAGGGAAGCAGTTATCAAAACTGAACATTGAACTGGGGTGAGAGCTCCAAGGTGGCCCACAGGGTCCCGTGGGTTGAGTTAGGAACGGAACGGCTCAGGTAGGTGCCATCAGTCCTTTGGTCTTGGACCCCTTTTGCGGGACACTACCTGCCAGTCAGAGGCGGTTTTGTTGGAAGATGGTGGGCGGACCTCAGCCGCGGGGGACAGCTTCCACTGTTGCAGGAGAGCAAGGTCTTGCTCCAAGTTAGTGATGGTGTAGAGGTCGTTGTCCTTAGTTATCATAAGCTTGGTCAGGAACCCCCAGCGGTAGAGGATCTTGTTATCTCTGAGGGCCTTTGTGATAGGCACTAGCTTCCTGCGAAGTTGAAGGGTAAATTGAGAGAGGTCAGCAAACACCTGTAGCTTAGCGTAGGTGGCGGGGAGATCAGCTTGGTGCCTCACTGCCTTAAGCAACCTTTCCTGCACATGGAAAAAGTGAATACGGAGCAGGGTGTCCCTCGGTATGCCATCTGGCAGGTGTGCGGGCTTAGGCAGATGGTGAATGCGATCAATGATCAGATCTGGCGGGGAGACATCAGGCAGAACTGCTTGTATGAATGATTGCACAAAGGTGGACAGGTCATCGGGACGGACAGACTCAGGGATGCCTCTTATCTTAATGTTGTTGCGGCGGGACCTGTCCTCTAAGTCTGCCACTTTAGTCTGCAGCCATGATATGTCCTCATCCCTGTCGTTATGGGCGTCTACCAGGTCGTTGAAGGTGTCCAACCTTGTGCAACCCTCTCTCCCACCTCATGAAGGTCAGACTTAAACTGGCGGACCAGGGCTTGTATATCTGTGTTAAGTGAACTCCTCAAGGACACTAGCATATCCTTAAGGGTGGTGTCAGAAAGGGGTTGGTTGGCTGTGGGGTAGTTCTCTATGGGAACAAACAATTCCCTCGTGTCGTCCATAGTACTATTAGAAGGGTTCACCTCTTCTACTAGGCCCGAAAGCCGGGGCCTCGATTTTACCGGGCTCCGCCCTGTTGGAGAAGCGGGCAGCCTTTGTGTCGCCGGGGATGAGCGAGCTCTTATGCTCTCCTGCTCGCCGTCCTGTGAGGAGCGTAGAGACCCCTCCGATCTCTCAGAGCCCTGAGAGGGAGACAGGGGCAGAGATGCAGCGCCGCGGCAGCCGCCATCTTGCACGGCCTTAGGCTGGGGCCGGCGGAAGAAATCGGTGACCTTACGAGGTCTGGGGCCGTTCCTGCGTTTGCGGGACATCTACGGTGAGCACTCCGGATACCAGCAGCAGTGAAGGTGGCCGGTAATGATCCCGCTGGTCGCTGTGTTTAGTGCCCGGGCGTGTGGATGGTCGGAGCTCCGGGTCTAAGCAGCCATCTAGTCCGCTAGTTGGTTAAAAACAAAACATATCAGACACTTCTTCCATAAAGTAGATGTAAGCCATATCTGAATATCACTTAGTTTGCTAAGAGGTGCAGGTTTGTCAATTCCGTGAGTCTGTGCAGTGAATCCGCCGGATTCATGAATGTGTTACTTTTAGTTGCAAGGTTTGCTGGTTTAGAAGTAAGGAACAACTTTTTAATGGAATGCAGTTATTGCCACTCATTAGCACTGGTTAGCTTTCTATAAAAGGATAGGCTCAAAGTATCCATATTGTCAGTGTGCTAATGCTGTTAAGGAGATCTGGCAATTCTATGGTTTTTTTTTAATAACAAGAAAAAGATAAAGTAAAGTTGGAGTCAGATATGCAGACTGAACCTAGGCAGATATGTCCATCACCTTTGGTTAACATTAGGGATGCACCGATAACTGTTGTTCGGTATCAAGTATGATTACCGATATTTTTTTTTGCTACTCGCCAATACCAAATGCCGATACCGGAACTCCCATTAAAGAAGCCAGGCGGCGTGTAATGACTCGCCAAACCATTTCTATTCTCCCTCGTCAACAGGGGAAGAGGGGGGCGTATCCTGCTCATGGCAGAGTAAGAAGCAAACTCAGAGAGCTCCGTGGGGTTAGCTATCTTCATACTACCTACATCGATTTATACCACCCCAACTCAGGATACAAAAGATGTCCAAATGCAGGAAGGAGGGTAAACCAGCTTCACAGCGGGGAACCCCTTCTATGCAACAGTTTTTCACCTCAACACAGAATAGACCTCGCGGCTGAGACCAGTCCAATATGGCGTCCGAGCCTCAAGGAGGGCTCCTCGTTCATGGTCCGGACCACGGCAGATGTGCCAGGTCTATGTGAGTTGCTCCGGGTACACCCGATACGGCTACCAGACTGGCTCGCCCACCTCCCTGACGATGCACCAATGTCCCCGAAGCCCCTCCGGGCCCAGCAGCCTATCCGACCCTTATCCACGCCCCCTCCTGACCTTCGGACGGGAGACCCCCCGGTTCCGCTGAGCCTTGAGATGGATGTCGAGATGTGGCTCCCCCTACCTTTCAGGCCAGCCCATCCTAACCCCAGTTGACGATCAGCTGCAAGTAGCTTCGTGACCTCAGACTATGGACTGACCCCGTTGCGGACATGGTCCGGCTACAACGGCCACTTATGACCCACCTTAACTGCACCCGCGGCCCATTTTCTCAGGTACTTTACCTTGCCCACGACTGCTGACCCACGGAGCTCTGACCCGCCCAGCTAAGACTCGTTCCCCCACTAGTTGGTCCCTGCAGTGCCTGCTGTGCCACAGGGACTGTGAACCACCGTTCACCAGTTAGTTCACTAAGATTTAAGTGTTTTTTTCTTGCTAATCCTTCCTTACCTGTCCTCTCCTATCGGTGTACCCCCAACCCCCCAGTCTATGTCTGTGTTCCCCCCACTGTGTTTCAGTTCTGAGCTGACCCTCCACCTCCCTGCCCCCCTCCCTTGATCTTTCAGTATGTCTCCCCTCAGGATCCTTTTGCTCAACGTCAGAGGTCTCAACGTGCCGGAGAGACGGAGGATGGTGCTCACGGACCTACATAGACAAAAAATACAGGTGGGCTTCCTCCAGGAGACTCATTTTGCCAAGGGGTGGGCTCCCTCATTCTGAGATCACCACTTTCCGGTAACGTATCACAGCCTTTCCCCTGACAAAAGTTGAGGGGAGTCAGCATATTGATTAATCGCTCAGTGGAGTGGCAACTAATCAACATCTCCTCAGGGGAGGAGGGCTGTCTCTTGATGGTGAAGGGCAAGGTGGGCGACCACAAGGTGACTTTTGTGAACATCTACGCCCCCAATCAAGGCCAGATTACTTTTTTGGAACGGTACTGCTGCAAATGGATGACTTCCGTGAGGGTATGCTCGCAATCGGGGGAGACTTTAATCTACACTTAGACCCTGTAACAGATTCAACGAACCAGGCCTCCCACCTGCCCTATGCGGCGCTGAGACGCCTTAAAAAATGCCTCCATGCCCACCAGCTGTCAGACATATGGCGCATACACCACCCCGACACTAGGGACTACTCCTACCACTCAATCGTACACAATACCTACACTCGTATTGACTTTTTCCTGACACACCACAGCAACCTATCTGTGGTCTCCAATACGGAGATAGGGAACATTATTTACTTCGACCACGCCCCGATTCTGCTTTTGCTGGAGATGGGCCCCCAGGAGCCTTGATGTTGGAGATGGCGACTCCATGAGACGCTCATACAAGACCCCGGACTATCCCCTGAGATTAAATGCGACCTATGCTCATATTTTGCATTAAATTCTACACCAGACTGCTCGCTCGCCCTACACCATCTGGGAGGCACACAAGGCATACATACCGGCACCCTGATTAAATTGGGTGCCCGTCGCAAGAAACAATGGTTAGATCAGCAGCACTCCATTCTCACACAAATCCACGCTCTTGAACGAGTGCATAAAAAGCGCCAGGATCCCAACCCTTCTGGCCCAGCTCTGCTCCCTACACGACTCCCTAAGCTCTCTATACATAGACAGAGCGAAAGCTACTCTGGTCAAGTGTCGCCGCCACTTCTACTAGTATGGGAACCAGTGTAGCCGCTCCCTGGCGGAAGCTCTTAGACAACAACGCTCCCGTACATACGTCCCAGCCATTAAGTCTTCCTCTGGCAGGCTATGTCACCTCTCGGAAGACATCATCACGTTTTTCAGGATTATTACTCTAGCCTCTACAATCTCCTTGGCCCCTGAAATGCCCGGTCCCTAACGAAGCAACAACGTCACATTCGGGCCTACCTGGAGGCATCCGCCATGCCCAGCCTGTCTCCCGAGATACGCGAATCCCTTGAATCCCCAATCTCATCTCTGGAGCTGGAGGCAGCCATTAAACATACCAACACAGGTAAGGCCCCAAGCCCTGACGGCTTCTCTTTCTTGTACTATAAAACCTTCCCGGAAATACTGTCTATGCCCATGCTGGCGACCGGGAACTCGGTACGAGAGGGTGAACCCATGCCCAGAGATGGGCCAACATAATGTTGATCCCCAAGCCCGACAAAGCCCTCACGGTCTGCCCAAGCTACCGCCCGATATCTCTACTGAACGTGGACACCAAATTACTGGCCAAGGTCCTGTCCATGCGACTGCTGCTCCATGTTCCCTCCTTGATCCACTTCGACCAGGCGGGGTTCATTCCCTCCAGAGAGGCCCGCGATAACACCACCCGGGCCCTCAACGTTATACACTCGGCCCTGTCAAAGTCAATCCCGAGTCTAATTGTGTCTACGGATGCGGAGAAGCCTTTCGACAGGGTCGACTGGTCCTTCTTTCGACTTACACTGAAACACATGGGGATGCGACCGGGCATTCTAGCTTGGATTCTGGCCTTATACTCCCACCCAATGGCCAAGGTCTGCGTCAGCGGCACATTATCAGCCTCATTCCCGATCTCCAACGGTACTAGGCAGGGCTGCCCACTCTCACCGCTCATTTTCATCCTGACCTGGGAACCCTTGCTCCGGACCATCAGAGCCCACCCCGACATCCAGGGCGTGACGGTGGGGGGGGGGGGGGGTGG
>NW_017308389.1:149929-161753 GCF_000935625.1 Nanorana parkeri | reverse complement strand
GTATGCACAAGGTAGCAGAATTCGCTGACGACCTACTATTCTTCCTATCGGCCCCAGACACTACCGTACCCAACTTACTTGCAGCTCTGCATAGGGTGGTCCCACGCCACGTTCTCCTGGACCGGACAATGTAACATTGTCAAACAAAACATCCTCCCACGTCTCCTATACCCCTTCCAAGCCCTCCCAATACTGATCCCACCCGCGTTCTTCCGATCCCTACAGACACTGGTGTCTAATTTTATTTGGGCCGGCAGAATCCCCAGGCTCTGGCTATCGATTCTGTGACACCCTAAGACAGCGGATGGGCTAGCCCTACCCGACTTCCATATCTACTACGTAGCATCTCACCTCTCCCGAGTGATTGACTGTTGCCGTCATGGGAACATCAAGCCATGGATTGAGCTAAAAAAGTCCATGACCGACATCCATCTACCAGCCCTACCATGGTGTAAGGGGCCCTTACCTAGGAATACCAGAACTCACCCACGATAGGACCCACCTGGCAGGTAGCCCACTGGGCGTTCCATAGGAAAAAAATATCTACAACGCCCTCGCCCATGCAACCGATCATAAGTAACGCTGAGTTCCTCCTGGGCTTAGAAGACGGACTGTTTCGTCGTCTCCGGGCCAGGGGCAAATTCAGGGTGCTACATTTTCTTAACTGGCAGTCCTGGAAGGCACTGGGTGACCTCTCCGTGGATCCCGATATGAGGAATCTGGGAATGTGGAGACACCTACAACTGACACACTATCTGCCCTCCCATCCAGCTCTCTCTACATACACGTGGAACCTCTCGGTCTTCGAGCAAACTTGTGTAGACAAAGCTAAAACGCTCTCCCTATGCTACCAGTTAGCACTAGCTAATGACCTAGAACTCCCGTTATACTTCATCAACCAATGGGAAAGGGAATTGGGGACCGGTTGCTACGCTATTCCTGTGAGGTCATCTATTTGCAACAAATACCAAGAGCTGGGATACAAAATCCTTACGCAGTGGTACAGAACCCCCCATAAACTCCACCAGAGGTTGCGAGAAGTGCCAGCGCTGTGGCTCCTCCCATGCGGATATGCTCCACATCTTCTGGTCATACCCACTGGTGACTCCGTTTTGGTCCCAGGTCCAAACGATAGTCCAAAAATTTACAGACCACACCGTCCCACATGAACCAGCATTTTTCCTCCTCCACCATAATCGCTTCTCGCCTAAGAGTTACTCCCGATCGGTTCTAATCCACTTACTGAATGCTGCCCGTGCTTGTATACCCCTACTCTGGAAACAGGTGACCCCGCCCTCGGTCCAGCTTTGGTTCTCCAAAATAAACGACATCAAACTCACGGAGGACCTCACCAGTTTAGTCAAGGGCACCTCCTCCAGATTATCGGCCTCTTGGTATTACTGGATAGACTACACCACCTCTGCAGAATACCACGCGATCATGGATTCCTGAATACTAATGATGACACACTGGAAGTTCTTGAGTATTTGAGCGAGTAATTGTTCTCACCCAAATGTTCCCAATTATTTGGGTGAGAACAAGTACTCGCTCAAATACTCATTATCAGCACTGATACTAGTATCGGTATCAGTGCATCTCTAGTTATCATAAACAATTTCCAGTTTTACTTTACCAAATAACCCTAATTTTACCATGTTTTCATAATTTTCTGTCTCAGTGCTGCTGAGATGCTCCAGCCTTTTTTAGTTACTTCCTGTCTACATGGTCGCGTTCCTGTGTTGGATGCACATCCTTGCTCTGAACATGCTTCAGGATAGTGACAAGGCCCAGTATCAGCCAACAATGTAGACACACCACCACAGTGGCCTGCTGCTATGACGATTTTGCCACACTGCGAAAACCCATTGCAAACTACAGCTCCCCAGCACTACTGCAATGTAAACTCAACACTGGGGAATCTGGGTGATATAATTGACTGATATGATCATGACAATATTTAGTCAATGACATCACCCAAGGTCTATCCCTCCTAAGAACAAGGTTTGAAATTATATTACCATGTTAAAGCTTACATAAGATTTTAGTGAATGGGTATTTATGAGTTGGTATTTGTTACCTACCACAAAATCACTAACACTCACAGTGTGCAGATTACCTCACTATGTTGCCCTGATGAAGGGACACTGCACAGCCCTGAAACATTGGCTAGCATGATGCATGTTTAATAAAAACTAACAAGATATTTACTCTTTAAATCCTGTGTGTGCTGGGGATTTTCTGGTCAATACTTTAAAGCCACACAACACCATCTGTGTCATCACTGTGAGCACCACAATTAATAACTTAATGGTTCTTAGCAATATGGAGTGCAGGTGATCCATAACAACACTACATTTTCCCATTTGGAATTTGTTACCTGTTACATTGGAGATTTCCCCAGCAGAACAAGGCACACAGAGATAGCAACAGGCATGGATTCCTCCAGCTGGAATTTTCCTGGATCCCAGAGGACACGGTTTACTGCACCGAGCTTGGGGAATCTGAATGCAAAATATTGTTAGAAAGGATTTAATTATACCTTCATTTTCTTACACATATTTAACATAGTCAAATATAATTCATATGTGTTGCCTCAATTCCCACTTTGGCATCTCATTAAACTCTTCAAACCTTTCTTGATATATATGTGTAATTTTCTACAGGGGGTTATATTGAGGCAAACTCTTTTTTGGTAATATACTTTCTTACACATGTAAGGAAACAATTGTGTAGAACCATTTGCACACAGGAAGTAATACATGAGCACTGTAATTTCTAATTGATAAAAATAATGCACATCATTTTCATTTAGTGACTTAGAAGTTATTTTTCCAGCACAAAATAACCTTAAATAAATACAAAATTCAAGTGTTCCAGTAATAGAATTATGAATATGAGCCAAAGTGCTGATTTACTTTAGAACAGTGCTGTATATAGCACCTGACATCAGTTCATGCGCTTTATTTATAGTTTTGTAGTTACAAATAATGATCAAAAATAGAGAATTGCTTACACATTCCTTTTAGATTTTTTGTAGGGTGAAAACTTACATAAGAATATTCAAGAAAAAAAATTGCTTGCCTGTATTTCAGGTTAATTAGATTTTCACAGACACATTTTCAATATAGAACATAATTCCTGTCATGCCATGTAGTCATGACCAAATCTGCCCAGGTTCTATTTGCTGAGAATTTTGAGGAATCCGGTTTAATATTTGGGCAACCCAAACTTTACCACAAATTCTAGTGAAATCCATTGGCTATTTTTAGCACTAACAGGCAAGCAATTGTAAAAGGCATGGGAAGTTGGGCACTGACACTAAGGACATGTAAAAATGCAAAATACGTTTTAAAAAATGTGGTGCACTGAGAAGAGGGCCCTTTTCATGTGGCTTCAAAGGCACAGTGCAAAAAATGTAAATCCTTTGAATTACTGGTTTGGCAGATGCCTTAACCCTTTCGCTGCCAAGGATTGCAATAAATATACGCCTGTATTATTTTATCACAACACAAACCCCTACACAGTGTAAAAACAGTTTTTTACATAAGTCGATTATTTACAGTTTTGCATACCTTCATTTTCTTTACCTTTCGCAAAAAGGCGCAATTACAAATTTGCAAATATTTGTTATTTATTAACGCAATACAGTTTTATCTTTTAGATTTAGTCAGAAAATATTTTTTTGTTCACGGATACTGATTTTAATGTGTTTTATCAATTGAATTGTGTATTTTTATTCGTTTAATATTAATTTGAGAAACATTTTGCGCAATTATCGCAGGGTCTACAAATTTAGTATCACCATCTTTTTATTCTACCGGGCCTGCGCTTTCAGAAGATATATGGTTTGAGGGGTCTTTTACAAAAGCTAGCAACCCAGCAGGGCTTGGCAGCAAATGGGTTAAAGCATTTTCCTTAAACTCTCAAAATGTGTGCTGTGTGGCCTTTTATTTTCTATTACTAGACTATTAGTTGTTATTTCTGGGATGTAGAATCAAAATACATTAAAGAGGAGCATTGGAACACACTTACTTTGTTATTTTTCCATTGGGGCTGTAGAATAAAATCTTCTTTTTTTGTTTGTTCTGGTAAAGTCTTACTATATGTAAAAGCTTGTATGTTAACATTCAACTTGTCCGGGGATACATCACCATAGATCATGTTTGCCATTCCAAGCACAAGGGGTAAATCTCCCTTCTCATCAAAGGAGACCATCTCCCCAATGGGGCTTGTGTAGTGAACTGTCTGGATGTATCTGTACAGCTTTCAGGAAATATACATTTATTACACTATATTGCTTTCAATTTTACCAGCTCAGGTTGTTCTAGTTACTAAGTGACAGGTTTAATAACTAGTCAATGATAACTTCAGTTTTGGTAATTATTAAGTGATCACCACTAAACCCCATCAGAAGATTCAACACAAAATAGGCAGCAAAACATATTTGTTTTCCATTTTTAACATTTAAGTCACTTTGAAAAAAAAGCTGAACCTGGTTTCTGGATCATTGTAAAAGTTTAGGTTATTGCTGGTTGTGGTGTGATTTAATATATGATTAAGGTTTACTATCCTGCACCACTTATGCTGACTACACCAGAATCCTGCTGCACAACTGGTGTTTATATTTTAGTATATTTGTATGTCACTTTCTGATTTATCAGTCAATGAGATTGATTTACTAAAGGCAAATGGGCTATTCATTTTGCAAGGGTATTTCCCCTTGGTTCAACAAATGAGGTGAAGCTCTGCTGAATTCCATTACCAAATCATATCCAAGCAAAAACATGGAGTTCAATTTGCAGAAATATTTTCATTTTGTACTCAGAATTTGGTGAACCTGAACTTTGTGGCAAACCCCACTGAAGTCTATGGGGTGGGTGAGGGACAAATCTTGTTATTCAATTTTGGCAATTTGTAGACTTTATATTAGGGATGCACCGATACCGATACTAGTATCGATATCGGTGCTGATTCCGAGTATTTGGGCAAGTACTCATACTCGCCCAAATGCTCCGATGCCTAGCACAAGTACGGTATCAGGTTCCGGTATCAGGTTCCACTTCCGGTATCAGGAAGCAGGGCAGCGCGTCATTACACGCTGCCCGGTTTCGCGATTGACCGGAAGCTGGCCTTGTGAGGTAAGGTTACCTTACCTTAGTATGTGTAGCCTGTCATCCCCCGGGGCCTCTCCATCGAGAATGCGGCCTTCGTCCGGTACCCAGCCCGAGCCGTCCAATCAGGAAGCCGGGCGCCGTCTAATGATGCGACGCTCTGCTTTCTGATTGGCCGGGAAGCTGGCTTTATGCTCCCTCGTCATCTCATGACAAGAGAGCATGGAGCCGGCCTCCCGGCCAATCAGAAAGCAGTGTGTTGCGTCATTACACGGCGCCCGGCTTCCTGATTGGCCGGCTAGACGGCTCCGGCTGGGTACCGGACGAAGGCCGCGTTTTCACTGGAGAGGCCCGGGGGATGACAGGCTGCACATACTAAGGTGAGAGGGGACTTTTTTGTTAATCAGGAAGCCGGGTGGCGAGTCTTTACACGCTGCCCGGCTTCCCGGCTAATCAGGAAGCCAGGTGGCGAGTCATTACACGCCACCTGACTTCCTGAATGGGACTTCCATTACTCGGTAATTGGTATCGGCGAGTACCGAAAAAAAATGATCGGTACTCGTACTCGGTACCAAAATACCAGTATCGGTGCATCCCTACTTTATATCTAAGTTATTACTTTCCGATCAATAGAGCCGACCTATTTCAATGTCACATGTCAGTTCTAATTATGGGGGACAGTCAAAAAACAAGCTTTATTTTCACCCCATCCTGTGTACATAGTTTGGCCATCAAGGCTTAAAGTGACATTAAGGTCAAATATATTTTCCCTCCCCCAATGTCAATGTTAGCACTTACCTTAAGTGATGTTTCTTAATCCAATCTTCTTCTTCTTTCCTGTCCTTTTTATCTGTCCCTCCAGCGCTGCTGCGGGTCTCCGATCCAGCGCTGACTTCTCTGTCCTTGCTGGCACTTCCTGTCCCACGGTGTCTTCATGCGGGTGCACGCGTCCATAGACTTACCTTGTGTCTCTCCTTGCCTCCCGGCCGTTTTTTGACGGGAGCGAGCGGGGAAGACACAGGTATTTTTAAACCTCTTTTAAACTTTTTTTTTTTACACTTTTTGCATACATCTACTGCTTGCTAGCAGCAAAATTGTGCATTTTTTTGTAGTGCAAAGCCCCTCCCATCACCCTCCATTGTGGTGTGAGCAGGGCACATTGAAAACAATAGATTTCTATTGTGGGAATCCAGACCCACACATATGTGCAGGTTGGGGTCTGCATATAATCGCAAGCAACCATGTCCTCCCATAGGTAGGTTCAGGCTGCTGCCCACAATAACACGCAGCACCTGTCTCTTTCTGGTGCAGGTCTCTGCATGGGTGTGCTTGCCATACTGATGTAAACACCCATGTAAATGAGCCCTCATAGCTAATGCCTGAATCAGTGTTGGTCGGTACCTCCTCCGCTATCTGAGAATTTTACACTAGTCTGTCTGAAGGAGATGCATGGATTGCAGACAAAGTGATGAATATAAGGGGATAAATTATTATCTGAATCTGTGTTTTAATTTTATAATAATAAGTGAGCCTGTTCTTAAAATAAACACTAACTATTAATCAAAAGAACAATTAAACATTAACAAGAGTAGGAATGTATTATTTTTCCAAATGATCTTTTTGTATTGTATTTTTCTAATCTTTAATGACTTTAGCCAATTTAGCTGTATGCTGGCTAGTGTTCTCTAAGCATAGAGTGTATCATCTCAGCAACTTGTTGTGCGAGTGTTCTCCAGTAGGATGTGCTATAGATATTCTGTGTTAAGGATGTTTATTATCTGGCCAGTAAGCAGGCTTGGTGGGGAGGACTGCTAGTGACACATGGTTAGAGTGTTGTTAAATATCCAAGACACTTCCTGGCACATGGTCTTCCCTCCTGGGATTTTGCCTTATGAGATTTTGCTGTAACACCTTGTTTTACCCTAAGCTTTAGAGCCTTGGACTCTGAAATGCTGCAAGGGCATTAACCTCCTATGAGGACCCCTTAAAGATTGGCTGCCATGCACTAGTTTATGGATCTAGAGAAAGCGGACTGCTGTTGCCCCCCGAAAGTAGGTTGTGAGTAACTAACTAAGTAACTAAGATATCACTTGAACCCCAGTTGTCCAACTTGAAACTTAGGAACCCAGCAAGTACAACCCCATGTGAAGGTGCTCAGTTTGTTAAAAAGACATGCAGAAGACCAAAGACTGTAGAATTTGCAGGTATTATGTGCTCACTTCACACGTCTTCCTATTTCTCAATGCTTATGTATAATAAAAACTACAAAAACCTTAATCCAAATGACAGGCACCTATCATTCTGAACATCCAGAGACAATAACTACTCCCTGAAAGGAATGTTCATTAAACGTTTATTGCCAAGTAAGGTGATCTGGGAAATTCAGAATGTAGCTACTGGGTAGCTGAAGAGCCATATTCCTTCAGATTATACTAAACTGGTTACATTTATCACAAATTGATGTGATGATTTTCATATACTGCAACTGATCTCTATATTTACAAAAAAACATTAAAGACTATAGTTGCCCTTGTGAAATGCACTGCTTTAAAGTGAAATGTTTCCTTTCTGTCAGACTTTGTCTTTGCATTATAGAAACAATATCTAGAAGAACACATTGATATAAGAAGAAATAAACATACTTTTTGCCTTAATCCATACTTTCCAGATTTATCTTTGCTTAGTTTCATATTGTTCAAAGCATGAGCCAGGGAGTATACCGCGGTGTAGATAAAATAGAATTTTGGATTATAAATTTTTTCAGAATCATGTGTAAGCATTTCTGTCCCAGTGCAGGTGACGTTACGTATAAAACCAATCAATGGAAATAAATAATTTTTCAATGGGTTAGAAGAAGTACAATTAAAAAATGTAAGCCAAATATCTTCCAACAATCGATCGGCTGGGCGCTTGGATGGATGTGCATTATTTATATATACATCCAATCCAAGAATGTCACGAGGTGGATAGAGTGGTACTATGCTGCAGTTAAATATTTCCCTTAGGATGGTTTGTCGATATAAAACTAAATCCCACGACTCACTGAGGATCAATGTGATATTTTGTCTGAAACGCTCACATTCCTCACAAAAGATGATGTTTTCAAGTGATAATTGGCTGCATACAACAATGACATCGGTAGTTGACTTCTTAATAGCTCTCATTTTCTGTCTGTTCATGATAAAGTTATCAGTAAGGTGAATGACAAATTCTATACAGATCCCATGTCCGGCCATCTTTTTTCTCAGCTCATGAATTGTCATTTCTGCGGTGATGTCACTCAATAGGATGAGTCCTATCCAATTCCATCTATAAATGTTCAGGACCTTAATAACCATATCAAACCAAAGCCAGCTGCTGTGAGTGGCTCGGTAAAAGTTTGGGAACTTTCCACTGTCACTCAGGGGTAGGTCAGTAAACCGATGGCTGATCTGGAGAAACACAACATAAAAAACTAATATAATTATTTTTTATTAAGTGTGATATCTTACGTCTAGTCTTTGAAGAGAAATTAAAAGGTGTCAGAGATTTGAAAAGGGTGGGGCACAAGAATGTAAGGAGCCAATAGGACAAAACTCAAGCACTCTAAGATACACTCTTTAATATTAACGAATCCAGAGGGCCCCTTCACTAGAAACAGATTCGCTTTATTTGGTCCTTCTTTCTACTTCTCCTGATGTGTGCATGTCCTTTGTTACTGCCACAGCAGGACTTAGGAAGAAGTAGTTTTGTCCTGGAAGATTTTGCTGAGAAGCTCCAAGTCACATACGTGTGTCATAATATTTTTAACTACCTCATTTTTATTCTAATTGCTTTCACAGCTGCTGCCTAACATTGAGCGCCCATATTTAACTATTAGCTACTATTTCTTAGTGCTCACCAGCATGGATACATCTCACATACCTTCCAAGATTAATCATGATCATGACATTTTCAGAAGAGATAATCTACCTGTGTGTACTGGTAAATATTCAATATCTCAGCCGCAGCGTGTGTCGGTAGGAACACAGAACTACCCACAAAACCAGCAATTTCAGTGCTTTCTATACAGGAGTAGCTTGGAGAGAATCTCTTATAACCGGAGAGTATCTGTATAACAGAATGTATGGTCTTCATATGATGCCCACATGTATCAAACAAGTGATAGCCCAGAGTAATGTTGGGAAGGAGATGGGGATCCTTGTTAATTTCATCAATTGCAAAGAAAAATGTCAACAAGTATATATATTCATTTCGATCAAGCCTGTGAAGGATTTAGGAAAAACATTTAATCATACATGGGGATCTTGCAGAAATCAAGAATTTTTGCCCAGAGATGGACTTTAACTGCATTATTAATAGGCAGAGCCAGCTGTCATTCACGCAGATAGGTCGATCTCGACAGTAATGTCGGGATCCGTCCCCGGGTGTGGAGGTCTCCCCCCCCGAGCTGTAGCTCTCAATATACAGAGCTTTGGGTCTTGGGAGGACACTAGTATAAGTCCTCCCATGACCCTTAAGAGAACTATGGGGAAAACACTTACCTCATAGTTCTCTTTTAAGTTCCTGTAGTCTCTCCTAATACATTTATTCCACGGACCTTACACTATACCCTTTTCCACCTCTAGATTTCTTATATCTTATCAATGTCATTTTGTAAGTGAGGACTTCAGAAATGGACTCAATATTCTAAATGAGGTCTTACTAAAGATCTATACAGGAGAATCTGTCTTCCTTCTGCTGTTGATCCCTCTAGTGATGCACCCCAGAATTCTATTTGCCTTCCTCACTATCGGGCCACAAATGGTTATTCATTTTGCAATCATCAGAAAAAAAGCACCCTAAATATTTCCCTTTGTACTTCTGGCCAACACTCTACCACTGATAGTATAATTCCATCAGGGGGTTCTTTTTCTATAACGGCATTACTTTGCATTTAGAAAGTATGAACTGCAGTTTTCAGTGTGTAGCCCAAACTTACAGCTATGCCAAACTATGATTCATGTTACACACACCTCATGGAGTTTCAACCCTATTGCATTCTGTTGTGTCATCGACAAAAAGACATACCTTGCCTACAAACCTTCAGTTAGATCAATGACAAATAGATCAAATAGAACAGGATCTAGTGTAGAGCCGTGTGGTATGCCACTAGTGACTGGTTTATGTTCCATAAGCCCCATTTACAACCACATTCTGATATCTTTCCTTTAGTCAACTGTGTATCCACTGAACCACCCAAGGGTTAAGTCACAGCTTGTACAACTTTTTTTATAGGATTGTTGTGTGGAAAATATAAAATTATTTTCTAAAATCAAGATGTCAATAGCTCAGTATTAGTTTGGGCTTTGGAAACACCCATATGGATCCTTAGTAGACATTGCACAGTTTGTGCTTTTAAAATCACAGCAATCCAAAATATGAAGAGTGGAATAAGATTAATAATATAGGTGTAGCATACTCTATGCCCAAATGAATAATTGATCTGGTCTTTGGGGTCCTCATGAGCTGAAAACTGAGGAGGTGAGATGTTTTTGCTGCTAAGGCTTAACCCATGCTGCCCATATGTGTGGTCACATAACAGTGAAGAATGAGGGCAACATTGCTCAGATGCATCATGGTATTATCACATTGACATGTGTGCTGGTGCAGTTGGAAAAGGAGGAAGAGGATATGCTAGAGGGTATGACCAAACTATTAAAAAGGGGGTGGGATGGTTCTTAACAGCATTTAGAACCTTCAACACACACCCATCTGTATGCTAAGACATGTATTTACCCTGATGAAGCCACTTTAGTTGGTGATACATGGTTAGAGAAGGTTATTGTTGGCTGAGAACTGAGTTACAGAGCACTTAGGTCAAATATTTAGAACAATAAGTTACGTTTTCTTTACTCCTCTATTTTCTTTTTCCTCTGCTAGCCTATCCACTTTTTTTTAACCCCCATCCCTCCTTTTATTTGAAGGCTGCAGTGGATATTCACAGCAACATAAAACGTACCAAACTGACACCATAAGAAACATGTTTGCACAAATAGGATTCGTAAGCATTTAACATAGATCAAAATGTTGAAAATGGAATAATGTAGATTGTTGCATAAGTTGCTTCACAGACCATACTCATATCTCCATTCAGCAGCCTAAGCAGCTGGTTCATTCTGACAAACATTGTCTCTCAAACTTTGGTGTCTATCCAAGACAATTTTCCCATCAAGTAGATAGTCCCTCTCTGTCTAAGGAACTGCTTTTAAGGGTAATTTAGATCCTTAGCTAGTCCACTGATGCATGCAAGTAAGAACAATGCAATTAAACACATCTCACAAAAACTATTTTATTTATCTTTTTGTAACTAATATTTACCTTTCCAGGTGGCAGCAATGTCTGAAGATATCCTGCAGTGTCAGTTCCAGCATGAACAGGTCAGAAGAAGGAGGAACATAGTGCTCATTGCTTCAACTCCCATGTGAGAACTGTCATATTTCCCATATATAGGAATCGTGGGTAGGCCTAGGCTTTTTTGCCATTTTATTTTAAACGACATTTAACTCTGCACAGCACCCTTTACAGTTTGAGCACCATGCAGACATGTTGGCATGTGGCCTAGTATTGTTCAGGAGGGCGCACACTCTCACTGCCCTGCTTTTCTGGTACACCAGGCTGCATGCTCAAATAAGGGTTTGTTATGGATGTTTTTTTTTTCTTCACTTAGATATAAAAAAAATCATTAATTCTAT